>NW_027105398.1:607298-633308 GCF_000696795.3 Halyomorpha halys | reverse complement strand
CATAAAATAAAACATATTAAAACCATTTATACATCAAAATATACTATCTACTCAAAAAGAGCATATTACAATATATATATAACAATTAATATCTAATAGTACTTATATTACGCTTTCGTTTATTTAAAATAATTCTCATTATTTTAAGTTTAATATAATAAGGGTATGGCTTCTTAAGGGCGTGTTTAGCCCATCTCAAGGTAGATGATGACTCATCGTGCCCTACATATGCTTCCATATGACAGAGGAATGTCTTGTTTTATTGCCCTAGTTTTGTTTGAATAAAGGAAGAACTGAACAAGATCCTCAGGCAGATGTTAGCAGCCCTAAACTTAATCACGTTGAATATGATTAAGCTGGAGAACTGGAGTCAAGAAGATTATCTAGAAACTAACTTATAGATTAATGATTTTTCAGCATACTTAAATAGATTAGCTTTTGGTTGTAAATATTTAAAAAAGAAGAAAGTACAATTATCTAAAGGTAATAGTGATGCAGTAAGAATATATACATATCATTACTGTGAACATACTGAGAATAGTTCTTGTATATTTGACTAAAAAGACATACTTGGGTGTGAAAAATGTTTCAAATTAAATGCTTATTATTTATTAAAGATAGATATCGATAGTCAAATAACCATGTTTTAGATTGAATATATAATCACATTACCTGTATGTATCCTAGTGTTTGTACTCTCATATTTTCATTAATAAAAATGAAATTTTTGAATTGATCAAATGATAACTTTTTCAGATGTAGCCAGTCCTAAGAAAACAGAGGAGGAGGATAAGATGGCTTGTAAGTTTTTTTCTTATTCCACTGTTTTTAGTTTTAGTTTTCAATACAGATATTACTATAGTAGACTGTTGTTTAGTTACAGTTGTGGTTGACCTGCACCAAAAGAAGCTCTTGATTGGAGGTTAGTTATTTGATGATTGTTCTAATTTTTCACTGTAGTTAAACACATCTGTTAGTTCTAAGATAGATAGAACAATTCATGGTCTGGGCACCCTAGTTCTCAGATAGATCAAGTGAGGTGTCACATTCAGCACTATTCATAGGGTTGCACTTAACACAGATCATCCTTTGTCTACGGGAGCTTCTTAATAAATTCTCTTTACAAACAGGAGCTGCCTCTCTTCTTGGATTGATCTCATAGAAACTTGGTACTAGTGGCTGTTTTCTTGCTCTCTCTTAAAGTCCCTGGAGTAACCCTACGATAACTCGGGTCTTACTTATCTGTTAGACCTGTTATCCTGGTGTGAATAACTAGTACAGGAAGTAGGCCATCGTGCTTTTTGTCTGAGAAGAACCAATGGAATAATAATTATAATACCTACTTTAATTTCTGTCTTGGCTTACCAGCCACTTTGTTCTAGAAGGAGAGAGTTTATTAATTAACAGGTTGGCTTGTCTTAGTCCACTACTTTTCCTCTACTGGTTGTCTGCTTTCCTCCCTGTTCAGTCAAGAACAGGGATTTAAACTTTTTTTTTTTAAATATTTATTTATTGCTATTTACAACTGTACATTATTATACATCTAGTAAATCTGATCTAAGTTAAATTGGAGTGTTACAGGCGTGTAGAGAAACTACCCATTGGTAGCACTCTAATGACATTTTACATTAGCTGGTCTCGTGGCCATCTTCTTTTCAGGCCTCGGAGGATTGTCAGGAATGGAAGAGGATGCAAGATTAGAAACTAGGGGGTTTGAGTGGTTAGAGAGTTTATAATGGAAGGAGTGATATCTGGTTCAGGCTAGATCGGTTACATAGGGGACATTAAAGTCTTTATGTATGATTTTATTTGTGAAAAAGTAAGGAGCATTGAGGATTTTACGAAGGATTTTGGATTGTAAGGATTGAATACGAGAGGAATTTGAAGGTTTAGTGGAGCCCCAAAGCTCAACTCCATATGTCCAGATTGGCCTTATTACAGTCATGTAAATCAGTCTTTTGTAATGTGTTAGAAGTTGAGACCGTTTGTCTAGTAAGTGCTGTAATAGTCGAAATAGACGTGCAGTTTCCTGTCTTTTCAGTCTTGTGTGAGGATTCCAGGTTAATCGTTTGTACAAATGTAGTCCAAGGTAGCGGATCTGTTCGACAGGGGTAAGAGTAACATCATTAAATGAAACTGTAGGGCAGTCAGTAGGTTTACGACGAAGGGTAAAGGTGATTTGATGGGATTTGTTGGAATTTATCTTAATCCTCCAATTACGACACCATTCTTCGAGGGCTGTGATATGGGATTGGAGATTTTGGGATACGATTAATGGGTTATTATTAACACCAAGCACACATCGGCATACGTGGTGATGATAGTGTTAGGATTGGTTGGAATGTCAGCTGTATTGACGGTGTAGAGGATGGGACCAAGAATACTACCTTGAGGAACACCAGCAGACTGAGAATAGAGGGATGAATAGGAACCATTGTAGTTTACTTGGAAAAATCTATCAATGAGAAAGGAATGAATGATGAGAAAGTATGTAGGAGGTAGGAATTTACAGAGTTTGTAAAGCAGTCCCGGGTGCCAGACTTGATCAAAAGCCTGTTTTACATCGAAAAAGACTCCCGCATAGTACATTACGTGCTCCAAAGAAGACGAGACTACATCCACTACACGGTGACATTGCTGGATAGTAGAGTGGGATGTTCTAAATCCAAACTGGTGATCAGGGATTATATGATTAGAATCCAGGATGGGGTATAGGCGTTTCAAATCGAGTTTTTCAAGGATTTTGCCCATGATCGGTTATAGAGAGATAAGGCGATACGATGATGGGTATTGTGGAGGCTTTTGGGGTTTGAGAATGATTTTAACTATAGATAATTTCCAGGGGTCAGGAAAATATGTGGAATGGACTACGGCATTATATATGTAAGTGAGGCATAGGATGGCTTTCCGAGGAATAAGTTTTAGAATGTGGGATGTTATTAGGTCGTATCCAAGAGTATAGCCTATGTATAGCCTATTAGCTGTCTCCCAATGCTGTTGCCAGTTATGTTGTTTTCTGTTCTTCTCCCTTTGAAATCTAAGAGTGATGACATCTACAAGATCAGTTCTCATCAAAGATCAACTTAATAGGAAAAATTTTTTGGACACTTCAATTAGTCAATGATTAACCCCAAGGTATGCATGCAGTAACAATCATAATTATGAGAGCATCCAGTAGTAAAACCCATTCCACCTTAGTAACAACATTCTAACATTTGGAGTAATTGCTGATCAAGACCCTATTTCCTTTTCACCATTCACTCCCATTTTATGCACTAAGGAACCAATTTAATCTGTCAGTAATCAAATCCACATTTGTGCATAACCTACTACCGTTAATCCGATTTTTATGAAATTTTCAGTGATTGTCCGGATTGGAAGCTAGATGATGACATTGATTTAACCAGATCCCATCTACTTCTATTGCTTACTTTTACTTCCTTGATACATATAATTTCAAAAGCTGGTAGACAAATTCGTCCTAAATTAGGAGGAAAGTTGGGGCTTAGTTTAAAAACATTTCACAGTATCAAAAATCACCCATTAGTTCCATGTATACATGTGCAAATGTATTTTCCTTTATATGCCTCTATTTCTAAAACCGTTTGTCCCATAGGTTTTATTCTCAAATGACAAATCTTTAAACTTGAAATTTAGATAGTTATGTCCCCAACGAAATCTGCAGACTAAGGATATTTTCCAGAAAATAAAATAAGTGGCTTTTGGGGAAAGAAAAGTACAAAGGAAGTTATACTGACCTAAATACATTGCACATTTGTTTCTGTTTCTAATAAATATATATTGCAGTATTTAGATCCCAATTGTGTTTAATGATTTATTTTTATATTTTAAATTTTATTTTAGATGATAACATACCCTCTCAAGTATTTATAAAACAAGAACTTTTTGAAGAGGGGGAGAACATAATTGAAGACGGTTTTTTTGATGAAGGTCATTTTCGTGAGTATAATTATTTTTTGTTATTTTCTTAGAATTTTCATTCTTAATCATCATTTATAAATGCACATAAGTCTACCATTATTTTACTTGTATTACTTATATGAAGGCCCTGGTAAGTAATGACACCACTTAAGTGCTCAGTTCACTGATGTTACCCTAATCTGATAAACTTTACACTAACTATCAATGTTATAGACTTTGGTTACTGTGATCTCCCATCTCAAAACCTCGGTTTCCATTACTGGGCTGGATCATTCTTCGTAATATGCTTATTTTGAAGATATATCCAGACTTCTGATCAATTGGTCAAAACTGGAAAAGCTATAGTATTTCAGAGATTCACCAGTGAGTTTTTATTAGGCAGATATTACAGTGGAGTAGTCTAAACAGTAGTAAGGAGAGTGAAGAACTTCCTGTAAAAAACAAAATGTATTTCAATGGAAATTTTTAAAGTGGAGTAAACAGGAAACTGAGGTCCAGACTATGATATAAAGAGAGTTCAAAAATTTCAAATCAAATAACAGTCGGATGGTCTCAGGAATTGTTGAGGTTTAATCATGAATATATGGTGGCTATTTAGGGTAATCTTTTCCAGTTTTCCAGATATTATTCTGAACAATAATTTTTTTAAAATTTCATCCTTCATTTTAATCTTCTCGTTGTTTGCATAGTTAAAGGCTCGTCCTAGTCTGTAGTTGGGGGAGTGTGTTGAAATAGGTTGGTAACCTGTTGTGTTACCTGTCTTTCTTGCCTTATGTTGGAGAACATAGGGGCATTTAACTCTGAATAAAAAAAAAAGACTTGTCCTATTATGTGTGTTCTATTAGCCTTGTGTATAGAATTATTGTTAGATTCATTAATTTCATTTTCTTCCAAAATTTTTAAACTGCCTTCAAAATCATTGAAAAATCAATAAAAGTATTGTGTAATATGCACGTAAAATGAACAATGAGACCATTAAATTCTGACTGTGTTTCTATTTTTTCCAAGAATTCTTCCCTTGAACATCATAATACCTAATGTATCAACTGATACAATTATATCAATTATGTAATGAATAAACATGATCCTCAATAAATATTATTATCTTATTAAAGACAATGATGACAATCAATAAGCACTACTTATAAGTTTGTAAAAAAAAAAATTATTGAAACCACATTCATAATCATGATCATTTTCTACATTACCTTTTAACTGATATATGATTTAATTTTAGTTAAGGCAATTTCAAAAAATATTTAATTACAACTATGAAAAATTTGGTACAAGTATCGCAATGTGTTTGGTTCAGATCATTGGTAGGTTTAATTATATTGCAAAAATAAATTTGTTTAAGAAGAACTATGATTTTAGTTAGGACAATGGAAAACATCCTTCAGGAAAATAAATATAGTATTTGGCCTATTATTGTTTTACATTCTGTTTTTAAGTAAGTTGATTCCCTGGAGGATCTTCTTCACTCTGCTTCATATTCATTGGATCTGGAAGAACTTTCAATAAATAAATGATAAAGTTAGCATGATCATTTAATTGTTTACTTTTTTTACTCTATAATCTTGGTACCACTAGGATGGTTTCTGTTTCCTTTGGCCTATTTTACAACTTTGGCTCAGTGTATTTATTTTAAATGCAAATTAAAAATGTTAGCATTATAATTGTCTAAGATATTAGAATAAGATCATTTTTTATGATATCATTTTCATTTACAGCTTCTGACAATATTGATCTAGGAATTGTCAAGCAAGAGAAAGAATTTGTCTTAGAAGAGCCTTCTGTAAAATACTGTAAGTTGTTTTAATCAGTTTTATCCAAATACGGTAGAATTTTGTTAAACTGACTCTCTGGGTAATCTAACCATCTTTGGACCTCAATTCCTAAAGCATTAAACCGGCAAGTTCATGATGAATATTTATCTGAAAATGTTAATTCATTGAAAACCCTCTCCTATCCTTTTTAGTAGCGACTCTTTCAGTTTTATATCAAGCTTGGTCTGGTGAAGTGAAATTATTTTAACTACTCAGTGTTTTGGTTCTTCCATATCAAAGGCTGGGAAGCTTTGTATTGATGCAGGAAATGGAAAAAACATATTTCCTTCGAATTATAAATTTTCACTCATAAAAGTTCTTATATTTCAGACATCAAGCAGCAAATTTGGTTCGTTCTGTGTCTATTGGTCTGTGGTATAAGTAATGTTCATGCAAAATAGATTGAACCATTTATACGATTTTGATGAAATTTTCTGGGATTGTGCGGGTCCCAATACCATCATATTCCATCCACCTTTACAAGTGTGCAGACTTATTTTCCATGGAGCTCCTATAATTTAAAAACTGCTTGCTGATTTGACTCAAATTTAGTGGAATGTTAGGGATTAGTATAAAAGGGGTCTGGTACCAGTTCTATCTGATTTCATCAGTTAATTTCAATTACCCTCACACAAAAAACCCTTTCTGGATACACCTATATTTCAACAAAGGATCGTTCCATAAATGTTATTCCCGAACAACAAATCATTAACCTTGAAATATAGGTTATTACCTACACAATAGAAATTTTGAGAAAAAGGATTATTTCTAGAACATGAGATTAGTTCACAGAAAAAATTAAGATAATATTAAAAGCAAAGATAAAAACAGTGAGAAAGCACTACTGAAACCCTGACTTATGCACTTGACAGACTTTTTAAATTTTTCAAAATGGTAAAACAAGGCATTTAAAGAAGATAAAAGACAATGACTGAAGATTGCCGATGTAAAAGGAAAGAATTAAAATCAAATCCAACACACGTTGGCAGTGATGATTAAGCTGCACAGAGGACATTAAAAAAAAATGCAAATAGCATTTTAGATGATGTAATATCAACTTTACTTAACCTCAAATGGAGAAAAGGGACATTATCAGGACTGATTATTCAGGAAAATAATTTCACTTTTGATGCAAAAATTGGTAATTTGAATCCTATCAACCATAGGCATCAAAGGCATTCACAGCCTTTAAAGGGTGGCTCCAGATATGTAGTTTGACAATATTCGATTCCAGCTGAAAATCTTTTGATCTTGTTTGGGTATAATAAATCATCGATAAGTAAAAACAAATAGCATCTGGAACAAGATTGTAATATTCATAAAACTAGCCTTAATTAGTAACTGCTCCCTAATAAATCACAAGCATAAAAAATTGGGATATAAAAAACAAAAAGCCGACACTGTTTTGCTAATAAATAAATTTATATTTAAAACACATATTTTTTTTCTTTGATCAGTCGACCTTTTATAGGTTCAGAACTATTCCTGATCTGATCCCATGTAGTTTGGTTTAACGAGGTTCTACTGTATTGATGAAGAAGAAAGTTACCTAAATTTTAAATTATTACTTTGCTTTCTCTGTGAATTTGGCAGATGTGTTCACAAATTTTGTTGTTTATTTGTTTTCAGAGAAAATTTGATTTAATATTTAGACTATTATCGCCACAATTTTTAGCAAAAATGATTTAGTAATTATTAAGTTCTTAATATTTTAGGTTTTCAAGCTAGGCAAGAAACTGTAGAAGTACTTATTCAATCCCCTGTTGATAGGGAAGTATCTGTTGCCAAAGCTGCATTAACGATTTATTGTAAGTGATCAATCAATCTTAACGATTTTAATATTATATCATTATGATGAATTTTTCATAATTCATTCTTTCTTTCATTTTAGCTCCTCCAGGTAAAGAACAGAAGGACTCTGTTGATGACAATATTCAAGCCACTATTAATGGTATTTCTTTTTGAATATGTCAAGCTAGTTAATGTTTATCTGTTGGTTTGAGAAAACTAAACTTCTGCGTGATCAGAAATTTGTTAACTAATTAATGAAGTAAAATTTAAACATAACCTCTATAAATCAATGGGATTCTGTTTGTATTTTTAAATTTGTTTATATGGTAGGGAATGTATGTGGTATCTTACCAGGGTGTCTGCCAGTCGGGATTTTGAAAAATTTGAGAATGTCAGGGATTTTGTTTGATTTTGAATTCGTTGTGGATTTTTGGTAAGTTTGGAAAGTTTCATTAGTTAAAAAATTCAATATCTTACTTCAATTTTCATGAGTTGTGGAATATCTGATTTTGGCAAATATAGGGATAAAGGAAACTGCTAAACAGAGAGTTATATCTGCTGATTGGGCTATTTAGCGAGAAAATGTAAGGCGTCTTTTTTTTTTTTTTTCAGATAGCACTGTGACCAATAAGGCCTATTGTGCGTCATCCACATTACAACATTGTAGAAACACCACAACATTATAACAAGCTCATTAAAGTTTAAGATGTGTAGGTTCTACAACTTTTAGTATGCTTGAGGGATTGATCAATTCACACCGCTTGGAGTCCACGACATGATTCACACCAAACAGTGCAAACCTGAACCCTGAAAATCAGTCACACTAACAAACAATGTGGTATGTCGTTTCATCCTCAGCATTACAGAATCTGCACAGAGATGATCCCGTAAGCTTGAGGTTAAACATATGTTTAATATTATGTCTGCAGTGACCTCTGACTTTCCTTAGAGCCTCTTGTCCAGCTGAAGCAATATTTCACTTTTGCGAGAATTTGTTGAATACTTCATAGCAGTCTTCTACAACTGTAGAACATTTAACAAAGTTATTAAGTGTCCCTATTGCTTCCTGGTTATTGGTGTAAATTGTTATTCTTCTACCAGAGTCCTTCCTCTATAAGCGTACTGGCCCAATAACTTATCCCAAGTATTTATGATTGAAATACTGATGTGTACTTCCCTAGGAAAATAGATATACCTTCTAAAAGTGTATCACCACACCAGATGCCAGCTCCTGAGCCTTGGGCTCTTAGGGAGCCTTTGTGTAGCGATTAATACCTTTGTTTGGTTTCTGGATTTCGGTTCTATTTATCTTTACACTAAATCTAGCGTCTTTATATTTGCGGATTTGAGTGTCCGAGTGCATGGAAAGCACCCTATCCTCCTTTATCCAATGAATAATCTTTCCATATCCTGCCAACTCCAGGGCTCTGTGCCATCATACTAGAGCTATATATTGAACCATAGTCTTATGGCTGTAATGAAAAGCTAGTATACCATTCTGGATTTAAGCCTCCAAGTCGCATCAACTGCTCTTTTACAAGCCCATATGCAGTTAAGATCTTTGCCAAATTTCTTCTGCACATGCCTATGCCATTGTAATTTATGGTCCAGAATATCCATCAGGTGTTTCACCTCTCTACCGTGGTTTATTTGGATCCCGTTTAGTGTAGGTGATCTGATTGTCACCTTTTCTTTCTTAGTAAAGACATAGACATTAACCTTGAGCAGAATGATGTTCAGACTGTTGTCCTTACACCAATCCTCCAGGATGTCTGTTGATGCTTGCAATAAATCTGTGATACATTAGGATACTTTACTCCATTCAGGATCACAATATCATCTGTGTATCCCTGTGTTTAAAAACCTGCAGTGTTAAAAGATTGACAACAATGAGACTACGACTAAACACCACAGTCTGGGTCTAATCCACATTTCAGAGTGGCCTAACTCCGATTTAGGGACCCTTTCTTCCAGCATGGAAGAAATCCATCCGGATGCAATGAGATCTATATTTCTATTCCTTAGCGCATCATTAATAAAGCTATAAGGAATTTTGTTAAATGAACTATGGATATCAGTGAAGATGCCAACTTTGATTTCTTGTGTGATGACATCAGTACGTGTCAGTGAATTATTGGAATATTCCAGATGCCAGGTATTGTTTATAACCTTTGGACTGCATCTGGTTAATTCTATGAGAAGCAAATTCTGGAATTCCTGTTCATCTCATTACAACATATAGATCATATCTAATGTATTTACGAGCATGTATCTGAGCATAACTCTTCAATGTAGACATGCCTACATTAACTATATTCTGGCTGACACTGCATGTTGCCAAAGTAAAGCATATAATTTCTAACCTGATCCCATTATAGAAGGTAGGTGTCCTGTCCCTGTTAAGTATGTCTACATCAAAATTAATAATAGTATCTATGATTTTTTCATCTGTGTGGTTGTTGTTGGAGCTGCCCCATACCTCTTGGTATGCATTAGCATCCAGCTCTGTTGTGGAGGACAAGTCTTCACTGGGCAGCCAGTATTGACATTCTCCACCATTCAAGACCTTCTCAAGTTCTGTTGTGGAGGATGAGTCTTCACAAATATTTCAACTACATCATGATACCTGCCTTTCCTTTATCTCCTTGTGTAGTGGGTAAACTGGGCTGTTTTAGAATCTCTGTATAGTTGCCAAAGAGGCAGCAGTTTTAGATTACTTTAAAAAAAAAGGAATGCAGGCTCTGGGATGCATAGGTACAGAGATGATACTATAATAAGAATATAATATATAAGAACAGAGGTCTCAGAGGGAACTCTTAACTCTTTTTTCAATAGTTTGATCTTGTTTTGGAGTCTGCCTTTTAGGTTCAGTCAACTTAGCTACATATTTCAAACAAAACCTTGCAGTTCCAACTGCTAAACCTTGGGGAAGCACACCGCTGTGCTTCGGTGGCTGCCCTCCAGGTGCAGTAGCTTTAGACGCTGGTTCTGTTGAGATCCCTGCAGCCTTGGCCACTGCCCCTGAGGCTGTCCCGTCATAGTCAAACATGGTTTATCCTTCGCAGCTTGCCCTACATGAACAGGAGCTCTGACTGCCAATGGGAGGGAGCCTTGCAGTTCTGGCCACCGACCTGCATGGTGGCTCCGTCACATTTGAGCTTTGTCTTTGCTCCAGTGTTTGCCCTTCAGGAGCAGCAACCTCAGCTACCAGTTCCTGTTGGAACCTTGCAGTTTTAGTCAGAGACCCTTGGGACCCTTGGTTCAGACGCATCTCCATGGTATAGGGGCCTTCCCTTTTTCCTATTGCAGCTTTTCTGGGTCTTGGAGAGAGGGTAGTGTTGGCTGTGTCCTGATATGTGGTAGCAGATCCATCACCAAGTTTCCTCCGATAGCAGAATGACTAGGATGGTAAGCTAAATTAAGAGTGCTTGCTTTTTCGTTAGAGTTAGCAGTGGATTGGGCAACTCTATCAGCTTGAGCTGAGGTTGCTCCAATCTATGCCTACACTCCCATCGGGACATTTGTGTCTTTGTTCTGCCCAGTAATTTTTTTGTTGTCATATTTTGGTTATCCATTATAACTTTAATTCTTGGAGCAATTTTTTTTTTAACTTCACCATAAGTGTGTAATTAACATTAAAATATCTAACAATCATTGAAAATACTCCAATTCAGGACATATGTCAGAAACTAGAAATAGGAAGCAAAACATATTACAATTTTTAGTTTCTTGTATTTCGTTCTTTCTGGTAACTTTTGTAACAAAATTTTATTTTAAATACACAATTATGTTAAAACATCACCAGAATGTAGTCTATATACAATTATGGCATTTTTTAAAAAAATTAAAAGTGTATAATATTTATAGAAAAATGAAAATATTATGTTTTTTGTACTATGCTAATTCATTTTTGGATTCAATATTCAAAGAGATTTATCATCTCCATTATTTGAATTTTATTGTTTCTGGAATTAATAATGTGGTAATCCTTCTGAACAATCCGTATCCAGTTCCATTCATCTCTATAAGCTTCCATGATGGACAATTTCCAAAGTTCTGAGTTTTGAGCATCAGGAGCTATAGCTCCCTTGATCAACATCCACTTGTTTTTAATATTAGTGACTTGGTTGAAAGAGAAGCCCTGCAATTTTATGGAATCTTGCTTTTTTATCCACAACTAGAAAGCAAAGCCTGATTCGGTCCTGTCTTTTACTATTATTAATATGTTACATGAGTGTTAGATGATTTAAAAAATCTTCATAAAACAAAAAAAATAGTAGGGATTATTAAAACATAAATTGAACTAGTGATAAAAAAAGAATTAAAAATGTAGGGGTTTCCAGTTTTCATTTGTTAAACATTGCTTCTGATCACAAAGTTACCAGTTTGAAATTTCCTAGAAAACTCTTGAAGGAGTAAGGAATTTTATTACCAACATTGATAGACACAATGGTTACTCTTGCATTCCTGAATCATTGATAGAATCAATTAATTTTCATTTGTAAGCTAACATTTCTTATGTTCATATTTATTTTTTTAGGACCTACTCGTAAAACATCAAAAATTCATCAGTGTCTTCTGTGTCCTTACAAAACTGGGAGGCCTGATCATTTAAAACGACATCAAAAGGTCCATCTTAAAGATAAACCACATAAATGTTCACAATGTACTTATAAAACTGTTGAACCTGTTTCACTTAAGAAACATATGATGTTAAAACACCCACCAGAGAAACCGTACCAATGTCCAAAATGTCAGTATAAATGCTTAAGTGAGCGGGATATGAGTAGACATCTTAAAAGACAGCACCAGAAGAACGATCTCCACTATTGTTCAGAATGTGACTATAAGGCTGAACAGTTTCAGGATCTGGAAAATCATATCGCACTTCTCCATAACAAAGCTGATTCGCATCAATGCCTTGATTGTTCCTTTACTGCTCAAAGTCCCCAGGAGTTAAAAAATCACATTACAGCTCTTCATAAAGTCCAGCAGTGTTCTCTTTGTGAATACCACACCACTGATCTTCGTGACATGAATAAACATGTCAGGTCTATCCATGCTAAAGATAAACCATATTACTGTTCACAATGCAGCTTTAGAGCTGCTGTGGTAAGCAAGTTAAAAAGACATATAGTGGCCAAGCATCCTCTTGAGAAGCCTTACCATTGTCCAGATTGTGATTACAAAACAGCTAGTGAACGCAATATGAAAAGACATGCAGAGACCCAGCATCCTCATCAATGTGAAAAATGTGAATTCAAAACTCCACATTATCAAGATTTAGAAAAACATATTGCCACATTTCATACAGATTGCAAATCTTATTCTGAAGATGATGATTATAGAACAGACAGTAGTTATGAAATGGTGAAGCATTTGACTGCCAACCACCCAAAAGTCAAACTGCAAAAGTGTTCACTGTGTGATTATAAAACATCAATTCTTCGAGATTTTAGTAAACACACGAAAACTGATCATAAGAAAGACAAGCCTTTTCAATGCTCTCTTTGTGAGTTTTCAGCTGTTAAAGTTGCTATGCTAAAGAAACATACAATGGCCAAACATCCAAGAGAGACACCTTACAAATGTCCTGATTGTAATTTTAAAACAGAGAATGAACGAACAATGGAAAGGCATTTTAGGAATACCCATTCTAAAAGAAAAGAATGTTCTGATTCTGATAGTAATATCGAACAGATTCAGGAGCCGAAAAAACTTTCAGTGGCCAAGAAAGTAAGTGCAAGTGATCCTGAACAGAATAATTTGTTTATCAATGCTGAACATCATGGATGCACGCACTGTGATTTTAAAACTACTAATTTTGTTCACTTAAATAGGCATATAAAGGCTATCCATGCTAAAGAAAAGCCTTACCAATGTTCTCAGTGCGGGTTCAGTACTGCAGAAGCAGTTATTTTGAAAAGGCACGTAATGTCGAAGCATCCAAAACAGCAAACCTATCAATGCCCAGATTGCAGTTATGAAACTGCTAGTGTTCATGAAATGAATAAGCATACTACTACAATCCATCCAAGTGATTTAGAAAAACCTATACACATTAACTTGACTGAGTCATGTAGTTCAAGTGGTGAACAACAGCAAGGAAAACCTCATCAGTATTTAAAATCTGATTACGTAACATCTTCTTCTAATGAAATAGAAAATAATATAAAAATTCAACATTCTAGTAAACCTTCAAATATTGTTGATTCGGAACAGTGTATTAGTATTGAATGTAAGAAAGTAAAAGTTAACCAATGTGTGCATTGCGAGTACCAAACTTCTAATCCTCACCATTTAGTGAGACATGTTAGAGCTGTTCATGACAAAGAAAAACCATTCAAATGTCTGGAGTGTGAATTCAGTGCTGTGGAAGCTGTTTATTTAAAAAGACATATGATGGCAAAACATCCTTTAGAGAAACCGTATCACTGCCCAGACTGTGATTTTAAAACAGCTAGTGAACGTAGTATGAAGAAACATTCAGAGAGCCAGCACCCTGTTATTAACCCCTCTCGATGTAAAAAATGTAAATACAAACCATCTTCTCTCTCAGATTTGAAAAAACATCTAATGGCTTTTCATAGTGATAAGGAACCAATTCGTTGTAAAAATTGTGAATTCATGACAGATAGTAGTTGTGAGCTTGAAAAACATATCAAAAACTTACATTCTAAAGAAAAGCTGAAAAACTGTTCTCAGTGTAGATATACTTCACAAAATTGCAATGATTTAGACAAACATGTCATTTCAGTTCATAAAAACGGTTTAAATCAGCATATTAAGATAAAAAGTACGAAAAAGAAAATTTATAATATTAAAAAACCTGTTTGCAAATTAAGATCTTCATCAGATAAACAAAAAGAAGGTTTGCCTTTGAATATTAAGGGAAAGAAAATTTCAAATGGCATGAAGTCAAAAGTGAAGTGCTTCAAGTGTGGACAGTGTGACTTTACAAGTGCATATAGTCGTAGTGTGAGAAGGCATGTGATGACAGTTCATAAGAAAGGTAAACCTTTCAATTGTCCTATGTGCAGTTTCAGTTCTGTTGAACTTAGCTGCTTGAGAAATCATGTTATGGTTCAACATTTTTAAGGGATATCTCTCAGATTCTCAGTTAAAACTTGAAGGTAAAATCTTACAATAACTCTTTATTGATTTCTAAATCAATGAAGTCTTGACGATCTTTAAGTCAGTATCAAAAAGTGTGGTTACTTTTTGAGTAAATATTGATTTGGAATCTATGGCTGTAGGTCTTCATATTGTAATCTGGGTCTGCTATGTTACTCTTTGGTCAAAAATGTCAGGCTTTGACCACCAATGTTGGCATAGACTGTTGCATTCAGGATACACTGCAATATTTTATTATTACTATTGAGTAAGCGTTAAAGATGATGCAGAGCAGGAAGCATTGGATTGGCAGATGAAACAGCGAAACTGGGCTGTGCTGTAAATCTAGAACCAGTTGTGGGAAGAAAAGAAATTCTGCAGCCCTTCTCTTCAGGAGAAGGATTCATGGTTGTGCAAGTTTTAATATCACTGCCTACATGTTTGTATTATTTCTGTATCTTTTTTTATTTATTTATTTGTTTTAATATATTATTATTTTATTTTATTTTATTTTTTGCTTTCCCAAATCATTGAAAAATCATCCTAAAACATGTTTAAAATTAACTATTTGATTCGGTATTTCAAAACATTACCTAAGATATTTTTGGAGTTTTAAAATCAATATATTCTTAATCTGAGTTTAGTGCTCAGAAGTACTGAAAATACATATACATATATTTTCAATTTTTAAATAAAAAAAGTTTTTAATATGACAAATTTCCTGCTCTTTGCTTTGCAAAAATGCATGTTATTTAGGCCTGAATAAACAAATTGTTAAAAGTTTGTTTTGAATAAATTAAGTATCCTGAAAATTAATAAACATTATATATAAAAAATATTAACAATTTATGCAAAATTAATAAATTAAAATTTATTTAGGTTGATTTTTTATTCTGAGAAAAGTTAATCAACATGATTTATGAATTAGAACGACACAAAAAGTGTTCCACGTTTTTTCTTTTTCTGCCAAAAGGGTCCCACCGCCAACAAATGGTTGGAAACCACTGGCTTCCCTCAGCACACTATGTTTACATACTATGCCAATTATTCACAATCAATGACTCGTTCAGATTAATTTTTTGACTTAATGATTTCTATTTTCAAATGAAAGGTAATGTTTATACTGTCGTATCTAAACATAACTGTAAATAATATTGTTCTGACAAATATGTTATAGATGTAATAAATAGTTTTTTAAAAATGGATTTTTTTTATCCCATATTTAAATAGAGAATTATATATAGACACCTAATAAGTAATGTTATATCATTCTGGTATGAAACTGTGAAATACAGTTGAAACTAATAAAATTGACTTGTCAAAGAAAAATTCACAGGGAATGTATAGGAATTGTCCTTGGAGTCATAACAGACCTAATGACTAATGCCAGGTTAGTATTCTTGGTGTGGACATCATTTTGTGAGACTAATCCTGTTCTGGTGCATATGTTATGGAAATGAAAGATGAAATAGAATTTAAAAATGAACCATATTGTTTAATATATATTGAGGCTGGGTGGACCCCAGAAGGGCTCCAGAACCTGCAAGAGGGTTCTTAGGGCTGCCCTGTAACAGAAAACAATTTTCTGCCCAGTCGGATTCGAACTCCGGTCCTTGGAGTTAGTAGCCACGGCCTTACCCCGCGGCTCCCAACGCTACATGTTACATCAATTATATCGGCATTGAACCGACACACTGCCTGCTGTTGGTAATGTTCTGCGTCGAGGTCGGTCAGTAGGCTCCAGAGCGGCTTCCTCAGGGAGAATTGGGTGAAGTCTTTCATGTATGGGAATGCTGCGGTGTGGAACTCGACAGGCTTCCTGGCTGGAAATCCCAATTGCCCACAACCGGTTCTGCAACCTTGGTGGTAGCAGAAGCGGTGGACGATCGAAAATCATCTAGGAGATTGGAATTCTGGAATGGCGTTGTTTTTCATCGAGTGTCACCTGAAGACGGGTTCTATTCCTTTCGTAGGCTTGGCATCCGGTACGCCATATTTGAGAGTTGATAGTTGACAGTTGGGTGATACTGCCTAACCCCATATGCCAGAAATGGCTAAGCTGGGGGATTAAAAAAAGTTGATAGTTTCTCAAAACGTGCTCACATTTAGTTGTTGACAGAGTTGGGCAACTATGAAACTAATAGCTAAAATTGCCATGGATAATAATATATTTATTTATCAATGGTTCATTCATGAATAAGGATCGTATCCATTGCAATTTTAGCTATACCTAATTTTTGCCTATCTCTGGTAGTTGATAATAAGTTTTTTAATTAATATTAATTCTCAGTCACTTTTTTGTTGTAAATGTCTACTGGTTTATACTACAAACGCCCAGCCGTTAGGTGCTGACTTGATGACTTTTGCCACCACACAGACATCGTATTTATGTATTGTTTTTTTGGTAAATAATTTGACTTGTATATAATCACTTAACTTATTATATTTCTAAACGTATTATTTGAATAAATAAATATTACACTAGAATCTTCTGATCCACTGAAAGCTAACGTCTCGATGGCGTTAAATAGCTCAGAGAGTTGACTTAAAACAACTTAATAAACCAAATGATGGTGTGAAGATAGTTGATCGTAGATATATAATGGGAGATGGTCGGGGGTGCGGTCAGCAGAAAAAACAAATAAACAAACGAATTATTTATTTGTGCCGACATTTCTACCTGATTTTTAGGGCTATAAAAACAAAAAAGACAACAACCATCATTCAGAGAGAGGAAAAATAAATAAAAAATAAAATAATAATAATAAAAATATATAAATAATAGACTAAAAATTTGGAAGTATACATAATAATGGAATGAAAATATAAATTAGTTGATTAATAGCTATGGTCAAAGACAGTAGTAGATTGATTACATTATTATTTATGTACATATAAATGTGAGTAATAAATAAATGATACAGTGGATAAGAATGTTATATTGATTAACATTAAAAACCTTTAAGTTATATAGATGAATATAAAGAATTAGTTAAATTAATAATGGAGCTTATGAAAAAAATTATTGTAAAAGGAAAGAACAGGGGTAAGAAGAAATAAATGGAGAAAGGGGAATGAAGAAAGTAAGAAATGCGAGAGTAAGGTTATAGGAAGAGAATCAAGACTACATTGTTATAAATTGCAGGAAAAGCCGCCAGAGTGCAGGTCGGCAAAAGGCGTTAAGGGGCCTCTACATGTTGGCTGAGCCATGGCGAACTCAGACATACGCGAGCATGTGGCTTGGCTTGGTTGGCCTAGGCTCGTTACCGAGCCGTCGAGAGTCGGTTTTTTTGCCACAGATCAAAGGGGTTCGTGAGAGCGCTCGTGTAGCATCTACACCATTGTTCTTTGTCTAGTTGCAACTGAGAGCTGTTAGGAGGTTAAAGTTGTTTGTTGGTACTTTTTATAATAAGTTTTATATTTAATCTTATTTATTTATATTTAATTTCCTTTCATTTTCTTTTTTTGTAATAAAAATAATACAATCCAAGTGCAATGGCTGAACCACTAGTACGTCCGCCATGCTTGCCTCTCTGAATAACACTGACATGTTGATGGTCCGCTCTTTCTTTGCCGAGCACTTGTACGAGCCTCCGATCCGAGGCGAGCGGCCAACATGTGGATCCACCTTTAGATAAACAGAAATCTAACGGTCAAAAAGATGTAGAGATAAAATAGTCAATGTGAGAGTAAAAAAAGAAAAAAACAACATAAAAAGGTGTAAAATAATGAGGATATAGGATAATAAATTTGATTTTTAGATTTTATGAAAGTATAGAATATTTTCACATTTTATAAAACTATAAAATATTCTCATATTTGATGAAAATATAAAATGTTTTCTTATTTCATGAAAATATAAAATATTTTCCATTGGATGATGGTTGAGGGCGAGTGGTACGAATCTTCAATTTTGAGCTTGACTGTCCACACTAACCGTTATTTGGACTAGGGGGACATCAAAACGTTTGTTTCTGTCCAAAACCCGAATTAGAAATGTTCTAAGATCACAATACGTCCTCTTACTGTATATTCTACATGTAATTGAATCCCGTGACATCGGTCTTTCAAAGATAATGTGACATTTCGAGAATTTAGTGTGGTCAGAACAATAATATAGGATAGTACGTAGAATTAAGTGGATATAACCATTCAGAAAGAATATAAGAGAGTCAATGGCAAATAAAAATTTTACATTACTTCTTCTGAGAGGTAAGGAAGGGTTTGGAGTTGGTTCCTATTAGATAGGGAAGAGTAAAAAAAAAAATTTACTGATAAATCTGTAAATAAAAATACTTGAATTAGGAGTTTTGAATTCATTGGTATCGAAATGAAGTTTTTCCATTAAAAAAAAAACTACTTATATTTGAGAGTTATCTACATATATATACAAAAGATTTTCTCATCTAATAATATGAATATCTGTCGTAGTATGGACTCCTGTAGTAACCACTATAACCACGGCCATAGTAACCACCATATCTGCCCAGCCCAGAGTAGCCACCTGTAAATTTCAAAAGAAAGATTATTGAGCTCTGCATATTAATATTATTATCACACCATACTTAGTTAAAATCATGTATTTAATTTATTACACTACAATAATTGAATCGTTACTTGCATAAATCATACATGTCCATATTTATTGACTGAGACATGAGGCATTTCTACAATTTACGATTAAAAAAAAAAAAAAGATCTGCATCTTACCATAAGAATAAGGGTAGAGCGAATCGTAGTAAGAATTGCCGTAACCGTAAGAGCCATATCCCAGAGAACCATAGGAACCGTATCCTGGATAACCATAGGATCCATAGCCTGGTGAACCATAGGCTCCGTAGTAACCTGGAGAGCCGTAGTACCTCGAACTATAGGAGTAGGAAGTGGGGTAATCATATCCGTAGTCCAAATAGGACGGTTTCGAAGTGGCCACTCCAGCCAAGGCGGCGAACACCTGCAATGCATGGCACATTGTTATAGTCAATTATGTTTTATGCTAGTAATATATTGTATTTCTTAGAATTACGTGTAGTTTAGGTATAAGTTTTTAAGTTAAATTGTCTTTAAATTACTTTTTTGAAAACTAATGTATAAATGTTTTTTATTAACTTGAAGGAAGGAGTATAATGGAGAAAGTTGGCTGATAGAAAAAGTGAAGCCAAAAATGCGGGTCTTATGAGGAACCAAGGGCGTGGCAGAGGAATATGGGAAGAGTACGAGCCAATCACAAACTGGAAATCATTCGAATTGGACTGATTCAAAATTTCACTCAAATGTGTTTTCAACACAACTGCTTAGCTAAACTTCACGCTATGAATTCGGCCTTCATTGTTGATAAGATTCATTTTCATGTTCGCAGACTGAAAATCTGTGAACGGTTGTACTATAAATCCTATAAAGGATCATGTCATCTTATTATCCTTGGGATTTTAATTATAATAATTCGATATGGAATTTTGTGTGTACTAAACTAGTCTTTAATATAGAAAGATTTGACACCATTAAATTCTTATGGGCTTGTAGTTATTAGGTCAACTACGCAATTGGTTCAACATAAATCATAACCAAGTGTTACTGTCTTTTATACACTCTTATACGTATACATAAATTGGAATTAGGTTGTTCCGTGAAGCATTAAATGAATATTTGATTTGGGTTCCTGAAATTAAAGTTAAATATATTTTTGTGACCAAATTTACTACTAGTGTAGAATCAGCAGCATCACCAATAAACGTTAGGAAAAATTAAACCATTATTAGAGGTCTTAATGGCCTCCTTATCACCCTATCACTTTCGGCTTCTACAACGTAGTTATTATTATTGGCAAACCCTATTATGGAAACCTAACATCGCCCATTACAATTAAGCTATTCTATCCTCCCGCTACCTACTCCCACAACCTGTCCGTAAGCTCGTGCCCAGCAATAGGTGCTTTACACTGGGTCATTGGAAAATATGAATCTAAATGCCCATCGGTCGAATTTCCTGAAAATGCTGAACAAGTCTTCCATTGTTCACCTTTTGAATGTAAAGAAAAACTCTTTTGATACGACCATTGCATCATTTGTAGGTTAGAGTAAAATCAACTTAGTGCTCCTACAGCGCAAAAACGAAATTGTCAGTAACCGCTGTGAATAATAAGTACTGAAGGTAGAGTGGGAATCCAAGTTAAAAACAACAATGATCGTTTTTTATAGCAAGGAAACTTATTCTAAAGAGATCTTTTTGTAGTTATTCATTGTCACTGATTAATAAATACTATTCCAAGAATATTTTTAACGTTAAATATGACCCTTCGCGTGTTAAACAATGCTTGGCCTTATTACTAATTTAATCTATCCTTAACTCTGAACTAAATAAGGAAAAATAATTATGGCCATAAAAATTTTTTCGTGTATAATATGGGACATTTCATTTAATCAATATTCCAAAAGGAGCTGTTTTGTGATATCTTAAGTTATTATTAGGTTTATATCAATGTACAATGGTTTATTTTCAGCGAATAATGTGAAAATGGCACGAAACATCGTTAGATTATAATATTGGAATAAAATAATATACTTGTAATCAGATATCAGATGACGCAAGATAATAGTATTTTTAGTTGAAAAATTTAGGGAATCGGCTAAAAATAGTTATGGTTTATTTTTATTTTACAGTTTCCATGTTATTTCACATATCGTTGTATTGTTGTATCCCATCTATGTTACAACTAATCAATTATTTTAAAGGCAATAATTTTTATTTGAACAATATTATTACTATCTTATTGTTATCTAAGTCACTATCACTTCTTACAAACAATATTTCAAAATAACTAAGGAATTCTGATGAACAAATATATATGTTTTCTCGTTTTAAATAATAAGTTAAAATGAGTTATTAATTTCCTAACATAATATTTTTTTTTAGTACTTACTAGTAGGGTGAGACGAGACATACTCCTTTATGAGACGAACTGCTCGCTGCTAGAACTGCTATAGTTATTTCTGTGTGCGCGTGCTTGAGTATATATGCGAAGGGTCTATGGTAGACTGACCGACTAGGCCAAGGGAAACATTGTCTCAGGTTCACCTTCCCACTCTCATTATCTTCTTCTAATTCTTGTTCCTCTTCTCTATTGCTTCCTTTATCAAAGGATAATTCCCCGTTCGTATTGAACGTTCCATTCATTTGACTAATTGTCTTTAATCGTTTCTGGAAAGGCAGAATGGCTGGAAACTCCTCACACTTCAGCACTCTTGTTTCCTAATGATTCAGCGAATAAAGTTATTATAAGGAAACAATTAAATAATTGCAGGATTTAAATTTACTTTAGACATCATTAAACATTATTTATTTATTCTAATTTACAACTGCCTTTAGTAAAATTTGTGGAACTCAATAATGTTTCTAGATCAGAAAAGTGCCTTCTTTTTAGACAGCTAGGACTGTTATCAGGAATTGAAGACATAGCAAGTTTAAAAATAAATGGATTTGGGTATTTTTCTAAAGGTTATTTTTATTCATATCCGACTATTATTTCATAATTAAATAATCCCATAGCAAAACATAAGACATTTACTATAGTGAACTAGTAAGTTGATTTTCCCCCACAGTTCATTGTCGACACTATTAGCGAACAGACTAATTGCAAGAAAAATTGTTTAGCTTTAGAACAATTTTGAGAAACATTTATCGTTTGTAACTCACATAAAAAAAAATTCGACTACATGTCTGAAATTACTTATATGATCTGGGCATAGGTTTTATTATAGATGTATCAGTCATGAACAAGAAGCCCAGACTGCTGCAGGACATTCTTTTATAAATTTTTAATAAATATAAAATTAATTCATAGTCACTCAACCTTTATTTACATATTATTATTATTCATTATATTTATTCATTATTATTATTTTTTTTTCTCTCTTCACTTTTTCAAACTAATTTGTTTATTTTTACTATTAGAAGACAATTGTTTGTTTTATTTAAGTGTACCAATATCATTATTTTTTGTTATTAATTTTACTTTCCTCTTTTATTAAGAAGCATTATTCTTATCTATTTATTTTATTATTATTTTTTCTTTTAATAAGAACATTGTATATAGTTAGGGGTGTCATTGGTATGACTATACCCCCTCATAATCAACTGTTAAAAAAATCTTTAAAAAAGACCGATCTGGTATAAAAATAAAATAATAAAAAAAGTCATGAACAAGGGTAATTCCTATGCCCCATTAACTGATGAAAACTGTTTTACATGTTTCTTTTTCTTCCCCAACCTCTCTTAGTTTCTTTTAGTGTGAGTGCGGCTCCAGACAAGAATACAGGATTGCCAAGCTTCTCTATTTTAGTAATATTTTTTTAAAAAATACTTTATCCTATTTTATTATTTATAATAACTTTTGTCATTAAATGATTTCGTTGAACGTATTTCAGCACATCAAGTTAAGCGATGATCCCAATTATTTATAGCGTCTATGTCTTTCTCTATCCTACAGATTTACCCAAACCGTTTGTACTGTTTAGTCTCAATGATTTTCTTTCAGACCCTCTCTGATTTCTGCTAATTCTATAATCCCTATTTATTTTCTCTGATAAATCTTTTATTTCATTTAATGCTGTGATTCGACTTAAGATTCTATCCGTCAGGTCCCAACTCAGTATCCTACAGGAATTTCGGAAGGTATACTATATCAAACGTTTTCGTAATGGCTTAAAGGATGCTAATTGTTCCAAATATAGTTGAAATCGAGTATAATGGAAATTAATTTTTCGTATAGGCAAGCGAATGTTGTTGATACAATTTATACTAGACCACATCTACACTCATCTTCATCTTTTTTTGAACTTCAAATAAAATAAATTGTACGGGTTGTTTTCGAATTATTGCTGTATCAATGACAATAAATTTGTGTATGCTCAGTGGATAGATGGTAAAATCTATATCGTACCTGCAAAGTACCATAAGTAATTATCAGCCCCAAGTCCCTTCAGCGTTATAAAAAAAACAGATAAGTGAAGATCTGCAGAGGTATATCTCTCGAGAGACGTAGCATTACTTACGAGTCAACAAATCTTCAACAAATGTTATTATAAACTATATTGTTGATTCTTGGGGCTATCCTGAATAGCACATGAGGTCGACATCTGACACCTTACCGGTTAGGTAGGGAATACCGGAAAGCAGGATCTTCATTTGCTAAGGAAAGCCATATATTGGGTTTTAAAATAAGTTTGTCAATGCTTCAATTTAATCCTTTCTGTGTTTATAAAATCATGTTTACCTGTTTAATAATAGTTACATATTCTAAAAAAGGATTAGTTAAGGTGCTTTTATGCATCAGTTTCAACCGAGATTCCTTATCTTTAAGTGGTATCTTGCTTGCTCAAAATGGAAGAGAACAAATTTTTTTTTCGTCATTTAATAATTTTTTATTTCCGAAAAGGATGCACAGATGGTTAACAAAATTTGCAGTGTGTATGGCGATGATCACTTCAGAGAAATCACTTTTTTTCACAGAAATCATTTTTTTATCGAAATCACTAGTAAAAAAACGCTACGAACTTATTTTCCAACCCAATTATCTAATTTGTCAGTGCTGAAACGATTACTTAACCGAAAGTGACAATAGAACCTAAACTGACATTCTACCGGATGCTGACATTTAGTATAACAATTTTACAAGTACCATTTTGTTGAGACACAAACTCTTCTTTCCTTTTTCTCCATTTACTCAATCTCATTAATTTTTCCCACTATTGTGCAATGAATCTTCAAAATTTTAGGTTCCTTCAAATTTCTATTCTTCTCTGCATAAACCATTGGTTCTCTCACCCCTTCTCTTCCCTTCTCTTCCCTAATTTTCCATTTTTCTCCCAGCTATAGGAGATTATGCATTCATTCATTAAAACATTTAGCTTTAGTCATTAGACATGAAGTAACTTAGCCTTAAGCTATTGCTCCCTAGTTTGTAATAAGTATTTTTCAATATTGATGCAATAATTTATTTTACAATAAAATTAAATCTTCAAGTCTTTATGGTCTATGAGTTGGTTAATTACCGTGTACAAGGAACTACAGATATAAACAGTAAAACAACACATCACAAGTGGTCGTATTAAGTTTTTCGATAACTCAACTTCCTATTAACCCATTATTATGCGCAATATATTTATTTGCATCTACCTTTGAGCAATACAGGCGTGCAGCAGTAGTTCGACATTACGCATGTATCCTTAGCATCAAACTACTGCTAATAAATCAATTTATAATTTTTTATTATAAATCTATAATTTTTACAATGTATTAAAAATGTTAACAAAAAATTTACAATCAGCTTTAAGGTTCAGTCTGCGGCTGTTCCGTCCACTGGCTTTCCATGGGCTGATCTTGCTTGATGAAGATTGAAGTGGGCTCGCTCAATAATTGTTTTCGACCAGTACACTAATTTTTTGTAATACGGGTAGTTTTCTTCGGTCACTAGCTGAGGAAAATTGTCTTCTGTGAAGGCGTTGAGTCCGGTTTCTCTCAGCAATCTGGCGTGTAGTGCATCAAAGGCGGTGTAGTCTATAATGATGTACTGAGCAGTCTCCGGAACACCATAAGTAATACCATAGGCATAGGTCGATATTCCTCCTGTGGACATGAAGCTTGGCTCGAAATCCCCCGTGAGGAATTGAGAGAGCCAGTAGCCTGGGAGGACCTTTTTGATTCCATACGTGGCCGAACGGTGGGAACATATTTCCTCAAGATAGCGAGTGCCTTTTGGACTCGTCACCCAATTCCGTTCAAGCCCACGTTATTACGTGGCATCATGCTATTCTCTTTCGGGCTAGGTGATGGGGCCGAAAGAGTCCCATTAACCTTGTTATATTATTCTCTGACCTCTCCTTTTATCCCATCTTTTCCATTTCCTTCTCCTAACTCCCACCTTTTATAGTCATTTGTAATTTATTTCTTGATTATCTGTTTAATATTAATTGCCTTCTTAGTAGTCAAGAACCCTTCTGATGCTAATGACAGCAAAAGATGATTCAATTATGTTTTTTTTTTCTAATCCCTGTGTGCATTTTTTTTATCTTTACAATTTTTTATTTGCACCTATAAATCTATTACTATTAGCAAATGAGCTGTAACGTTACAGAGGGCCAGAAACACTGTTATCCATGATGAACTCCAGCTGCCCTCTGTTCCAGAGTACATTGGCCGGAGACACATCAAATTTTTTGATGGGTTGAAGGCCTGCACTAACCCACTGTTTCGGGATATTGCCCCTCCACCACCACCTGGGAGATGGCAAGGAGATGTCCCCTTGGTAAATGTTCTTACCGTGGGAAGAGGTTTGGGCTCT
>NW_027105398.1:595156-602263 GCF_000696795.3 Halyomorpha halys | reverse complement strand
CCAAAGCTATGACTAAAACAACTAGGCCTTACTAAAGTCAACAACCAACGGGCGTTGAAGACCAGGCTGTTAAACGCCCTTTCAAAACTAACAAACAAACTACAACAAGTATATATTTGAAGTAGAAGAAACGGGGTGAACTAGAGTCAACTACCATCGCCCTAGGAACACTCAAAATTCCTGGAAGAAAAGATAATATAAGGATACCCTAGTCAGGGAACGAGAAACAGAAACTGAAGAACAAGTTAGATGAAACCTGGAGGTAGAGGCTGGCCAGAAGCCCGTAAGAAGTGCCACGTGCTTAGTAAAGATGATCACTTGGGGCTCATGTCCCCGTACTAAATGTTTCGAATGTAGGAATGAGGACCGCATTTCCAGACAGTGCCCATGCATGTATCGAATAAGCAATACGGATTAGAGCGAACCAATAGAGGTCATTGCCTAAAAAGTGCAGAGAAAAAGCCTTCGGTAGAGAGTGGATCGTCGAGTGAGTCTTCAGAAGTGTCAGGAGAATCAGAGACTGAAGAGGAACTGGAGGAACAAGGAAGCTATGTGACTTCTAAAACTACTTTCACTATTTATAGAAAACTTCATTTACAACTCACCACCGATATGTTAGATAACTTAGATAACTCAAAACAAACGAGTTTATTTAATAGTCTTTTTTTTTAATTATATTTTTTTATATATACTACAACTAAAAACTGAGAGGCGGAAGTGTTATGGTCTAAGATGATGGTACAAATTATATTGATTTCGTAGGAATGATGATATCGATATCCTTTCGGAGGACGACAGTGACCTCCTGTGAATCCGCTGCGAGGATAACATGGTAAAGGCTCCACGAGGGTCCTGCTATACCAAGCGTGAAGAATATCGTGCTCCCACCTGTCCTCCGCCAATGCCTCGGAACCAGCTGATCAATGCCAATGTCTTATCGCAAAATAATTATCAAGTAATAAGAAGCCACAGAATATTAATTCCGAGGCCATTTCTTCAATATCTCAATAAAAATAATTTTCAAAGCGGTTTAATGAGCAAGAGAACTATATAAGATAGATTTAATGTATTTGACCATAAACAGAAATCTACTAAGCTGGTCAGTAAAGTTTTCTCATTTTTTTTTTTATAGGTTACATGAGGAAACAGTGCAAATGAGAAATGTATAAGGGCTAACAAAAGTAATGTAATTATTTATTTCCAACCGTTTCAGTAAACTGCTGTGTAGTTTAGTGCGTGCATGTGTGTGTATCATGAATCATTCCCACAGAAAGCACAACTTTTAATTTTATTTAACAACTTTTTTTTTTTTTTTTTTTTATATCATACATTATATTTCAATCTTTTTCTTCAACGAAATTCACTTTTCATAATACTACTTGAAAAATTAATTGAACTGTTTGCTGAAAAATTGTTAAACCAACTAATGAACAGCGTATCTGACACACCTAAACACATTACCCTTCTTTTAGCTTGGATGTAGTCAGGTAAAAATTTACCAAATTAATGGAAATAAGCTGCTTGTTGTGGACAATGATTTGCAGGAAAGATGGAGAGATTATTTCCACAACACGAGGAGGCCCCTCACCTCCGGACTTAAAATAGCTCCTTTTTAGAATGGATAGCTCATATATGACATTAAAAATAACAGGTAACCTTAAAATACCAAAGGTAGTAAAAGGTAAGGCACAACACGAATTACTTTTCTTTTTCACAGTAATGCACTTACTAATTCACTTTTTATTTCTGTTTTAGAGGGTTCGGAAAAAAAAGAAAAAAAAAAGAGCAGTTCCAGGAACTATTCAACCCTGCTGATATAGATGATAAACCACACAAGTATGTATCAACTCATGTTAATGAAGTTATACAACCTCATTCTGAAGTCGTCGAATATATTTTGGGAAAATTAGGAAACTTCCCGGGATCAGACAGGATTTTAGGAGGGTTTCGTAAACAATGCGGTAGTCTATAAACTATGTAAATTAGTAGCGAGTATTTGGAAAACAGAAAAGCTACCGGAAGAATGGAAGGGGTCTCATTGTACCAATTTATTAGTGGCACGGAAAACAAAATATAGAGGAATCGGTTTACTTAATTCTGCTCACGTGGCTTTCTCAATTGCTCATGTTCACATATAATCGCATCGTGCAATACTTGAAGAGACAGCTCGGAGATTACCTGTGTGGTTTCAGAATGGGGCTCTGCATCAACGAAGCCAGAACTATAGTTCTTGTTTTAAGGAAGAAGAAAGTAATCCATCCACCACAGCACTATGTCGTAGGAAATCACACCTATCAGACAGTATCTAGCTTTGCCTACTTTGGGGAGAAAGGTAATGATATACATAATGAAGATGAGGAAATATCAGATATAATAAAGGCTGCCATAGATCGTACTTTTCTTTATTGGTGTCTAACCATGTTTAGACTGTACCAAACAATGATTCAATCTGATGCTACATATGCGTGCAAGACA
Organism: Halyomorpha halys; assembly: GCF_000696795.3. Classification (NCBI taxonomy): domain Eukaryota; kingdom Metazoa; phylum Arthropoda; class Insecta; order Hemiptera; family Pentatomidae; genus Halyomorpha; species Halyomorpha halys. Next base: position 599,788 of record NW_027105398.1, on the reverse strand, counting down.
TAGGCTCTTATTAAGGCATGTACAGAACGTATATGATTTGATAGGAAAATTCTATGACCGATAGTTGGGCCTGAACGGGAGGAAGGAGTTCCCCACCTAAAAAGAAACATGTTGATCTATTTAATGATCTAACTACATCCCATTTCGTGCGAGTTAAGCGTATGAAATTGCTGTGACCAATGTCCTGAGAACGGATGAAGCGGGGACCGCAAGAAGGCTCTATAATAGTAAGCTGGATGAAATTATATCTAGGGGAAGACCAGAGGAAAGATGGGTGGATAACATAAAAGAAAAAGTAGAATATAGAAAAGTGTGCAGCCAACAGGGATGACTAAACAAAGGCGATTGAGCTGGCGAAGGACTGCTAAATGCGTCTGTTTCGCCATTAATGAATGAATGAAAATTTAGCTTATTAAAATCTATTTTCAGCCTCTACATTTTATTTCTATAAATATATTTTGACAATATATAAATATAACATTTACATTGAATTGCCAGTTTGAATAGAACAAGGACATAAGCACGATTTTCTAGAGAACGTCTTGGCGTATTCTTGTTGAACCAAATTATTACATTTACTACAACTGTTGTTTTGTTCACAACTTCGATTAAATGAACGGTTTTGCAGATGATTATATTAATGTGGGAAAACTTTAATTGCGTTAGTGTAAACTGGAATTTCAGGTGTGCCCAGCTCCTCTACTATTGCCGAGTATATATACATACTTTTTTTTTAATTTTTGGGTTTAATCTTTTTCTTTCAATTAAACCCTATTGCTTTTCTAATAACAATTAAATTCGTCTGGAAATTGTTAGATTTTAAGTTGGTTCAACTCCAAGCTGCAATTATTCAACAGGTATTTATTTTTTTATCCATGCTTTTATTAAAACTAAATATTACTTCTTCGTCATGATTTTATAGCACTTAGTGAACATTCAATGGTTCTATTTGACAAATTGCAAATCTTAATCAAATCTAAATCGATTTGTTTTCGTTATTTTGACAAATGTCGGAAGAATGAGATATAAATAAATTAAAAGTTTTAAAGATACTGTTTGAAAAGGGTGAAAAAGAAAACTCTGCAGCTATACATATTATTGTATAAAGATAATTGTTAGTAGAAGTGATAATGATTAGTAGATGTTAAGTTATAGAAATAAAAGAGTGTCTCCGATGCTTTAAAAAATCGATATATGTATGTAATGTATACCATATTTCTTTTCGGAGACTTTAGTAATAAAAATACAGCAAAGGTTAAAAGTTAAAGAACAAGGGTAAAGTTATAATAGAAATTCATAAAGAACGGGAAACTTTTTAGAATAATGAATATAATGAAATAATAAACCTCACATCATATTATTTTATATCTAATTATCTCATCGTGGGTTATTATTATAATTATCCATGCTATTCAGCAGAGAGTAAATGTCATAATATCTAATATAAGATAGGATATAAGATTCAAACAAATTTATAAAAACAAGAAATTATATCTTTTTATTCTTGGTGAGTTTATTACCAACATTTAATTTTTCTTTTATTTTATTGTTACTTTTTATTTAATCAATATATGTATATATACTTTCCTTTTTTCCTCTACTTTCTATTATTTATTTTTTAACAACTAATACAATATTTACAAGAACAAAAATCTAAAATATATACAATTCTTCAATTTTTCCACATGGAATATTATTATAAGAGAGTCCGCAATATTGGCCCAACAGCCGCTGGCCGGGGAGTGCAGAACGCGGAGGGGGACCGCTCCACTAAGGGAAGGGGTTCAGATGACTTCAGGCTGCTGAGCCCGAAGCCCTTCTCTTGGTGAGTACGTTGACCAAGGGTACAGAGCTCTGCCAACATCCATGTATTGGCTACTACATTTTCCTTGCCTGGCTTGTATATTATTTCCATACTCTATTGCCCTATGAGGTCCTTCCAGCGGTAGGACTTTACTTGCCATGCACTATCTTCCGCTGCAGGATCTCCTTACACCGCCGGATACTATCTTTAACCATCGGAGTGACGATCACCTTCCAGCCCTTTTTGAGTGGGTTGTTGAGTGGAACGAGATACTCCGCTATTTCTGGCACAATATTTCTATAGTAATTTAATGGGCCTAACAACCTTCTAATTCCCTTCACGTCTCTAGGTATACCATCTCCTGTATAGTATAGTACCGACTTTATTGGTGTCATTGTGTGGCTTAAAAAATTTATATGTTCTTAATCCAGCGTTGACTTGTCTCCCGACAATCTGAAACGATATTGTTGAATTCTCTGAAACTGTTTGTGCAAATATTTTACATGTCTGTCCTTGTTTTTACTGAACACTAGGAGATCGTCATTATAAATCTATCATTCTAATTGATCAACCTCCCCCTCTAAGAACTTGTCCTTCAAGCACTGGAAGGCTAAAGAATAACGAATAAGGTATAAGGATTCCAGGACAATTACCCTCTGCCTATAATTATCGAACCATTCCGACAACATTCTCCTCAGATGCTTCCGTGCATACATCTGTTCCCTGGTTCCATTATTTCTCCAGTCTACGATGATCTCGATGTTCTTGTAGATCCCCTCGATTATCCACTTAGCTTCTTTCGATTACTCCTCCTTCATATCAGTTGGGCATTTACCTTCATTGGTTCACTGTAACCCATATTTCTTTTTCAGTATATGGAGGGGCTTTAAATGGCGAGGTTTCATACATTTTCGCTGTCAAAGCATCTGATACGAAGGACATTTGGGCACTAAATGTCCCACTTTCCTGCAGCCGTGACATTCGCAGTCTTCTCACCTGTTACTCGATTGGATTCCTCGTCTTCTCACTAGTGTTTTCGTTAATTCCTTTCTTCGCCATGGGTTAGAGGTGTTCCTGGATCGATGATGGTCGACTCTGGCCCACTCGCCCTTTCTTTTCTGACAATAGCATCCATTAAGTCTCGTGCGCAGTTCTCCAACGAGCAGTTTCTCGGTGATACTTCCTTCTTTCCTACCTCTATCACTAATTGATCCTTCAGGATCGTTGAAAGGAACGTCATACATACCTGGTCTGTGTCCATTAGCTCCGTTTCCTATTGATCTTAGGTAATGCGATTAAATCGAGACAGGTGCTTCTCAGTATACTGCCTCCTGGATGGCCTCTATTTTCTGATCATCCCTTGTGCCCTACTTCAAAACCTCTTTTAATCTCTCCTATACCGTATCCCAGGAGTGTGTTCATCTGCCTCGATCTTGTTTTGAATACTCCTCTTCATTCTGCTGCACCACAGCTTTTAACACCATTGAGTCCACGTTGGCCATCAGGTTATCGGTTATCTTCGATCTTATACTTCCATCAGCCGATCTCCATCTTTCAGAAAGTGATTTAATTCCCCGATCTCTCCGATGAATCTTTCGAGGTCTGACACCGCTTTCCTCAGATATTAGCTGTTGCCGTTTTAATCTTGAAGCACTCCAGCGCATTGGCGAGTGCTTCTACCATAGTATTTGGTGGTAGAGGTGGAATCTTGGCTGTAACTACTGGAGTTACCGTAGGTTGGTTTTCCTGGGTCTCAGGAATCGTGCCCGTAATATACTGCTACTTCAAAAGAAATATAAAAATGCATTAGATGAATGTGAGGACGAAGCGGGGGTTAACCGTTTCTGGTGGACTGATGACTTCAGAGCCCGAGTGTTTATGCAAAGTGCTTTCCTATCACAACAATTTATTGCTTAGGTACATCAGACTATGAAAAAAAAAAATGAATTCATAAGCTTTCGCTAAATTTGAAAAAAAATTATTAATTTTTTTTTTTACAATTTGGTGAATGATTTTTTGATCTTTAATTCAAATTCTGCTGTACCTAAACAATAAATTGTTGTGGTAGGAAAGCACTTTGCATTAACACTTAAAATTACTAGCATTTTGTGTAAAGCACATAATTTAAGGATAGAGTATATAAAATTATTCTTTTGTTTTTCAAAAGTAATTAATCTAAAAATAAGTCAAGGAAGAAACATGAGATATAATAAGAATATAATGAAGTCCGGTAACATTCTTACATATGATGAGATTATTAACGTTGTATTATGCTTGTAACCTTGGCCAGTCATTGCATAAAAGTATTATATTCTCATAGCTATTGTTCTTTTTATATGTAAATTCTACTTGATTTTAATTTGATTGATTCTAAAAATGATTAACAAATATTAAATAATAGTAATGTAATTAAAAAATACATCTAATGACCATATTGTAATTGTTATAACTCCCCAATTGGGGTGGTTACAAGGGCCTGTAGCTTGGCTGTTAGCTGACAAAATCCTGTCGACGTGGGACGAGTTTCTTCTCTCAGCTTCATGAGACGGTGATGAAGCTGTATGAATACTTTGCTGAAGTATAAGAGCAAGCTGATCAGACGATAATGCTGGTCGAGTCACCTTTTTTCCCAGGTTTGAGTTGTAATGGAAATACTCAAGCCAGGCTCCCTTCCAGGCAGTGCGGGATATGTAAGAGTAAGATGTTCAAGGAAGGAAGGTCTTAAGGCTAAATGTACCCTTCCTGGGACGCACCAGAATTTACTTTTCTATTTACTCTTGAACGGATGGTCCGATTTCGAATCTGTAAAGTGCATTTTCTTTTTTTCT
>NW_027105398.1:586412-589281 GCF_000696795.3 Halyomorpha halys | reverse complement strand
TAACAGACCAAGTAACAGACTCTCAGCCATGTTAAATGTTATTTCGTTTTACCACGGTAAAAGAAAGCAATTTTTTTCGATTTAACATGAGTTTCTCCATTTAACACGCTTTAACATGTTAAACCAAAGATCATGAATACCCCTCATGTTAAACCAAAGATCATGAATACCCCTATAAAAGCATCTCGTATGCTCGACAAATGTGTGTAAAATCCAGAGAGGTTTCAACATATTGCGAACTATTCTGCAGATCGTAAAAAAACCAACATTAATGACTATAACCTTCAACGCAAAATACAACTATAACCTAAAATTCTTCTATTAATCCTTTTAGTATTAACTATTTTTACCGCTCAATTATATAAGAAATAAAATAAATTAATAAAATCATATTCGGCATTAGTACTTATTTTGAAATTTCAATTCCGTTTCATTATTTTTTGAGTAATATGATAGTTCGAATAAACTCCAGTTTTTAATTTAATTTTTTATTTAAGTTATTACCAGAAATATTTATTGTTTTAGCAAAATTATCAAAATATATTGTAGTAATAACAATCACAACGAAAGAGATATTATTAACTGAAGCTGATAGTGACGTCGAGTCACCAGCGAGCTAGGCAAAAATTAGCTACAGTTGAAATTTTTTTTTTTAATTATTTCATTTATTGATAAATAATATTACAATCTGCCTCAAACTTGGGAAATTAGCAATATTGCAAATTGAACACATTCATACCAAAAATAAAAAGAGAAAAAAAAATATGATAAAAATAAAAGTAAGAAAATAGAATTTCTATACGATATAAACAGAAAAATAAATAAATAAAACGTATATAATCGAACAATGTAAAATAAATTATATGCCAATAGTTGAAACTAATAGCTAAAATTCCTATAGATACAATACTTATTCATGAATGGACCATTGATAAATAAATATCGTATTCATGATAATACTAGTAATTACTTTCAATTATTGCTAATTTTTCCCAACTCTGGTGATTACTAACCGACCAGAACCACTAAGTTTCCCAAGTTGCAAAAAAGATATTAATTTTTGGATATTTTCGAAACTAAAATTGGACTTAATTTTTTTATATTTTCACAAACAGTTGTTGCCTTCTTAATTTTCATTGCTTGGCTTAGAAATAATTATAGATTTTTTTATTTACTCAAAGTAATAATTCAGGAGTTATTAGCAATAAACCTAAAAAGTAACGACGGTCGAGTTGGAAAATCTTCGATATTAGGGCTAAGAAACCTCAGGGAGTTGTAAACTTTTTACTAACTAATTTTTTTTTTAAAAATTTACATAACAATCCGTTGACAGATAATAATTTACACTTACTTCTAGTTACAGCTAAATTTTAAGCTATTTTTTACTGGACTAAAATAGAAGCTGCTTAAAATCTATTCTAAAAATCATGTAATCATGTTGTGAGTGAGAAAGGTTAGTAAAGCAACTATTTGATGCCATGAAAAAATATATTTAAAAATAAGTTAAACAAAGAACCATGTATTCAATCTTTAATGCTGAGATATTGGTTTTTATTCAATTTTTTTTTCAACGATAGTACGAATAATAACTGGGGTAACCTCTGTAGTATGGGTAACCTGGAATTAAAAAGACAAATTAATTTTTATAAGACACAAATATTTAACATAGTTTGTTATATATTATTATTGTTATGTTGATTTTGATTTAATCTAGACTGGAGAGAGGTAGTTCAGTGAGTAAGGCGCTGTGCTACCAACTACAAGGACTCGAATTCGAATTCGGCTGTAGCAGATAATTATTTATTCTGTTAATCTAGCCATGAGTCAATCCTGTGGGCTCAGAAGCATTATAGAATCCACTCAGCCGCTATCAATTAAGTGGGTTGGTAGCATTAATTGGAGAAATGAGGATATTCAATCAGGTGACTGAGCGTGACCTAGAACAAATCATCTCCTTGCATAACCGTTGGTAAAGAAACAGTATTTATACTAGGAAAACCTTACTATACAATAACCCCTGGCCCTTTATGGGTTGTAGCAGTACAGATATTCAATTTTTTTTTTTTGTAATTTAATCTACATAATATTTGAAGGTACCGTAAATAAATTTGATAAAAGTTGGAACTTTAGTTAAATCGAGCAACATTGAAAAAGTCATTAAATTTGGAAAACAGCGGGAAGAGAAATGTTTGTTTTAAAAATTTTATCGACAAAGTTTCTATTATTAATGTATATTACTAAATAAATATTTATGTTAATAGATTATAAATTTAGAAGAAAGAAAATCAGAGAAATATAGGGGAGAGAAGGAATTTGATTATTATAATTAATTTTCCCTATTAAATATAGAATTTTAAGGGGTCACTTCAGCAACCTCGAAACAGTTTCCAGATTCATCCAATGAGTTGAAAAAGGTTGCCTTCAATTTTTAATATTCTTTGGCTCTATTTCAAACATAAATATTATTAAGAATTAATTGAAATAAACAGAGAACTTGGATTTTATATAACCTTCTAAACAAATGCAAGCACATTGTTCTTATTACTTAAAGTGCTTATTACTTACACATGAATTATAAATAAATATACTGTTTATGTAAACGTTTATTACGTAATAAATAATTATTTATTAAAATCTAATTTGCCTTTGGGTCATTCTTTCTATAATTTTCCTATTTATTCCCGCGGTCCACCAAATTGTCTGATTGTTTTTTTACAGCCTCCTGCAGCCAAAAAAAGACGAAAAATGACTTTACCTGATTTTTTTGTCGAATCCTGCGTCTACAAATAATTATTTAATTTTTTGCAATAAAAACATGATTAAAATAACTACTTTTTTTGAATCTATCAAAATAAGCAACAGATTGGTT
>NW_027105398.1:579451-584777 GCF_000696795.3 Halyomorpha halys | reverse complement strand
AATCAGACAATTTGGTGGACCGCGGGAAAAAATAGGAAAATTATAGAAAGAATGACCCCTTTATAGTTTCTAAAGTTTGCTCGTTGATAATTTTTGAGAAAATTTTAAAGAAATTCCTTCAGAAGTCAGGAATAGACCTTATTTGAAATCTTCCTTCTGAAATTTTTATGGGTCTATGCAAATATGGACAAGCTATCCATTTATTATTGTTGGGTCTGTAAAATTTTATTTTTAACAAAGTTTTTTTTCCTTTATCGAACTGTATAGACTATGATGCCATTCTCCCTCTCCCTCTCTCTCACTCTCTGCAGTCCTTAAATTATTACATAAATTACTTTTCATTCTGAATTTATCATAGCTCATGTATCCAACCTCTTACATATGGCTCAACCATACACATTTCCAGTATGATATATTATCTCTTGTATATTATCTCCATCGTACATGTCACCAATGTTGTATAGACGACATTGAGTCTGGTATTCTTATCGGATAGAGGTGTTTTGAAGATAACAGTACATGATTAGATACCTCAAGCGGAAACGCTTTCATTTCCGCTAAGATTACCGAGGATTCGGCCATCTTTATTCAGAAGCTTCTCCTACTTCTTCTCTTCCGCTTGGAATTTTTTATTGGAATTTTTCCTGTTTTTGCAGTGGAGAAAATATATCACTTTGCTCAGTAAGCTAGATGTTTTTTAGAGTGATTCCCCACACGATCGATTGTTTTCAATTTGTCAGCTTGTTTATTACCATGTATTGGAATAAATTATTTTGGTTATGACTTAGTATTCAATACAGAGCTATAGATTATAATCTTTCTTGATTTTTCCAAAATAAATGCCATATGTACTCAAAATTTTCTAATCGTCGGTTCTGCAATCACTGTTCTTTTCAACAACCTCACTGTTCAAGTTTCTATTCACTGTTATAATTTTATCTGTGACATTCCCAGTGCGTACGCCAGTACTTCCTCATTATGCTCAAATAGGGTTTAGTAGATTGGTGTAAAACTAATCTTTGGTAAGTGATGTGATGATAGGTGAAAGTTGATAGTGTTCTAGCTTGTCATTTATTTGTATGAATGCCGCAGTAGTTAGAAGTATAATCAATAGTTTAATTTTAAAAATTGCATATTTTTTACACATTGACTAGTCTTTACGATATAGTTTTATTCGTCCTTTGCCACATCATTTTATAAATTTTTTCATGAAAAAACTTGATTTTTTTTTACACCCAGAGCCTGAGGGCACAAATGCATCATGTGGAAACCGCCCATAAAAAAGTTCAGCATCATACGCATTGTCTTTTTTTGAACTTTAGTTGTCAATAAGTCAGTGAGCGAGTGGTTTATAGACACCCCCATGCAGGTTTTATGATAGACATAGACATGTAATTGATTTTCATGAGAACATGCTCAAAATATTTTGAAATAAATAGGAATCGACCGCTTTGTCTTTGCTAACATGCTTTATATTTAAATGATGCTATTATTATTATCATTTATTTATTTTATGTAAGCTATGATGTAACATTGGCTGTAATATTCCTGGAGGTCTACAGTTTTTGCGTTATTCGGAAATCTATTTTTTGTTTCAGAAATAATTTTTATTAAACCAATTAGAGTCCATTTTTCTAAAACCTAGCCTTTATTGCTTACCTACAGTATAGGGTAAATTATAATAATTTAAACTATAATATTATTTTTGAGATAGAGTAATGGATTGGTCAGTGATTCAGGGATTACAGACACATTTCTACCGGTTTTATTATATAATTGATTATGTCATAAATAAGTGAGTGTACTTAATAAGTAAATAAATTTTGACGTTTCGGAAAATAATTCTAAGCCTTTTTGGTACACCTTAAAAGAGGTGAAATTAGTTCAAGAGCTCGGGGGGAAAAAAAAGTTATTTCAACTTTCAACTTCATTTTTCATTACATAAATGAAAACTACATTTAGTTCATCGTCAAAATTGATAATTATGCCAATTAAATTGGGCAGCTGTTGCAAAACTTTCCAAAAAGTTAATTTTTAATTAAGGGATCCATATGTTTCAAGATACTGTGCATATTATAATATAGTCTGCGTAAATGTAAAGGAGAGTTTTTACCGAGTTATTCCAACAACATCTGATAAACTTTCAATTTATTAATATTATGAATTTAACAACAAATTCGATTATTACAGAATTGATCGCTGAACATTAACAGAGTTTCGCGCCATTTTTTAATTTCAGGCGCTGTTTAAATATTGCTAGATTTAACTATCTTAAAGTTTCCTCTTCCCGTTTTAAACTAATATTTCAAAATTGATATAGGACCGTCGATCTCCGAGGGTCTTAGCGGGGCGGGTCCGGCGGGGAAGGATTCCCTTTATTTTTGTGTTATGATCTCCCCTTGTGAGATTGTGACATGTCGTACATCGATCAACCTACTCGCTATAATTGCCTGTTTAAAAAGTCAGGTACGAAAGGCTACCATGGAGGGCGGGTGTGGAGGGTTTCATGTTTTTTGAATTTCAGGTGCTTTTTAAATATTGCTTCATTTAACTATCTTAAAGTCTCCTCTTCCCGTTTTAAGCTAAAATTTCAAACGTGAGTATATTTTTCGGACATCACATTTTTGTAGAACATACAATTATAAAGCTTTTTGAAATTTTGTAGCATATTAAAGGCAGACACACTACCTCCAGGACTAATGCAATTCAATATAGCGGCTTACCATAACCCCTGTAGCCATAGTAACCTGGATATCCATAGTGTCCGCCGTATCCATAATAAGGATAGCTTCCGTAGTAAGGGTATCCACCGTAATAGCCAAAACCATAGGAAGCAGAAGCCTGCATGTCTCCAGACGATGAAGGGTTCTCATTGGCTGGCTCGGCGGGCATGGCGCAGCATGTCGCCAGGAAGATGGCTAGAACCTGAAAATCCATAAATTATATTTGTTGTTAGAGAATCAACCTAATATACAAACACAACTAGGGGAAAACGAGGTTTCTCATATTTAATTAGAAGTTCAGGAGAACAGATATTACTTTGTAAACACCGAATTTCCACATGTTACCGATGATATTTGGAATCGTTTAAGCGGTTTTTTTTTTTTTTTTTGGTTTTTTTACCATCACGTCCGACATCCAAAATTATATCAAAAATGTTGTTACTTATTTAAAAAAAAAAAGATCGACTTACCTAATTTTTACCAACCTGTTTACACAACTTTTACAAAATTGTAAGAAAAAATATATTTATATCAAGTGGTATATGATTTAAATCACTAGATATTTTCAAAGATAATAGTAGTGGATATTACAATTAGATATTATTATAATACATTAGTAAATTAGTTGATTAATTTAAGAGACACTAATGTTAATTTTTTTTTATTTATTCATTGAAATTTGCAACTATATAATATACGACAACAGACATATATGTTAATTTTATAGAGTTAGAATGCATGAAAATATCTTGTGAAGGAACCGCTCAATGAAGGAGCCATATTTTAATAGGCTTAATATTTATTTCAATGTTTAAAGGCATCTTATTTTCAGACACCTCAGTGGATTGTGAAGGATAGTTTGGAATGAAAGAATAAGAACTATTGGGTTTGTGTTGGCAAGGATTTCGAGATTACAGGAGGTATGTCTATTTAAGGTCAGGTGGGATATTGACGTCTTTATGGATAAGTTTATTTGTGACTTAGTAAGGAGGATTAATCTGGATTATCTCTCTAGGAAGTCTGGTGAGTCAATTTTTTATAATTTTTTGAGGTTTATTAGAAGATTGGTGTTTTATAGTTTTTAATATTGTTATAGGTTTTTGTAGTACATGAATATGGGACGGTGTGTCCCGAAACGTTGTACAATGTTAATAAGTGAATAAATAATAATTTATTGAAAATGATGGAAGTAATTATAAACCTCAAAAAATTATAAAAAAAGGAGGATTAATGATTTTAAGTTGGATTTTGGGATTTTAAGGAACGGATATTGACGAAAGAAATTGGTGGGTAGTGGAACCCTAAAGTTCAATTCCGTATCTCTGATAATAATGGTGTATATCAGATTTTTTTTTTGTAGTAAATTGGGAGTTTGGAGCGTTTGTCAAGTGTAGTAGTAATCGGAACGAGAGGTTTCTGGTTTACTATACTCCTCCTTACAATACAAGATTTTTCAGGGTTACGTGTTTTAACTAGAATATGAATTAAGGACCACAGAACAAGAAAAAAAACCTTTAACATATACCTTTTCCCTTAGAAGAGATTCACGATTAAAAATCCTCATTATTACGAATTTTTTAGGTAATTTATTAATAAGTAAATGAATATATGTTCCAACTGCCTTATTAATGAGATGGGAACAATTACAATTATAATATTGTTAAGAATGAATATCGAGCACTAGACATGCTGGACATATTTCTTCCACAGTAGCATTGGATGAAATGGACTAAATATGTGTTATTGTCACGATCTTCAAAGTTGATACAACTGGATTTTTTTTTATTTGGGAATGAAATTTAATTTTCAGTGAAGACACTTCACTTACATTTCATATATTGGTAAATCAAAATCAAAAACGGAAGAAATTACATTAAAAGGTCCAGAGAATTATATAAAATGATTCCATCGACTATAAGATCTATAGAAGACAGTACTTACAAAGAAGCCGAAGAAGATCTTCATAGCAAAGACACAGGAGATTCTGAGATGCCTACTGCGGCTAAAGTCCTGTACGCTGCAGCTATATAGTGTCCCGGCCGGTAGCTGGAAGGTCGCGTCAAAGGATTACCATTGTATCTCATCCATCATCCTCGCTTTTTCTTTATATCCTCTTTATTTTCACATTTAAACAGTTAAGAAATCCATTATTATTAATTTATTAAGCAGTACCGATAACTTTTCTCTGTTAAAATCCATTAGAAAGGGCTTTGAAACTGAGGTCTGCCTCCATTTTTGTAAAGAAAGTAATGTGATGTGAAATTCTGTATCCCATAAATATTATTATTTTCAGCGCAGAAATCAGAAATTACTAAAATACACTTCCGATTCATAAAATAAATTATTTAATAAGAGTATAAAAATATAATTTCCCTATTTTTTTTTTTTAAGAAACAAGTTTATTATTACAGTGGAACCTGGCCAAGTGAGACACTGGGGTACTGAGAATCCTCTGCTAGTGAGAAAAAAAATGCGGTCCCTTCGTTTTCTTTCGAAAAACCTCTGATAGTGAGAATAATTTTACCTCTGGTAGTGAGAATTTTTTTTTTCCTTTTTTCTCCCTCTTTTACCATATTTACCTCTGCTATTGAGAAAATCTCCTT
>NW_027105398.1:570941-577786 GCF_000696795.3 Halyomorpha halys | reverse complement strand
ACATCATGTATTACGTATTATTTTTTACGTATTAATCTGTTAATAAATTCGTTTTTAATGCTAACTCTATAATTTTTTTTGTCCTCCTGTATACCTGGGATAGTGAGAAAAATTTGTTAGTCACCTGTGTAACTGAGAAAACTCGGGTAGTGAGAAACCTGGGATACTGAGAAAAATAACTGGTCCCCCTGCGATTCTCACTTAGCCAGGTTCCACTGTATGAAAGTCAAACACTAAACGGTATAAAAATACTTTTCAGTTATTTTATCAGTAATTTTTATTTCATTACTAGCAATAATAAGTTTCTCATAATTTTTAATCGACTTGTACAATTAAAAAATTGATATAAAATAACAGATGCAATTAATACTGTTTGCGTTCAAATAATAATTATTGGTCATTTTTTAAAAATTTATACGGTTCAGAGCACTAGTGGGATTACTTTCTAATTATAATGATTTAATATAGAGATTTCTTATAAAATTTACTTAATATCAGAATAATGAGATATAAATTTAGCTTTTTATTTATTTATTTTTCCTTACCTTTCCTATTTTAAATGAATACATTTTTAAATGTATTAAATTAGGTTGAAAAACATTTTATAACACGCAGTATAATATTGAATATGTCAATATATTTATGAAACCATTTTTTAAAGATGCCTATAGTTAGATGCTTTATGTAGTTGGGGTGTTCCTTATACGAGACTAAAACTTTTAAAAATCCAAGTATGGAATAATGACACCATTCTAGGTTTATGATGAAGGAACTATGCAACCCCTCGTCGGGAAATACCAGATATCTTACTTAAATATTTTTTTAAATGTTCATCAATGTGAGACTTGACGGATATCGATCTGCTGGATGTATTTATATTCTATTTATATTCCCAATATTTTATTATTTTCTCCAATAGCGCACATATTGTTTCTAATTATTAACAAAAGCGTTTTAATTCTATCAATATTTGTTTGTTCCATAATTTGTTTATATTATTTCCCCTGTGTGGTAATACGGATATTATGATAGATTAAGCTTCCTGCTCTACTTTGGGAAGAGGAGGGCGGATTACTGTGATTTCTTACTCCAAACATATAAATTTTTAAAAATAACAAGAATTGAATTTGAAAAAAAAATGTTTAATATAAAATACTTTAATAGAATGGAGCTGCTTTCGTATTGCAACAGATCCCACGAATTATAATTTGACTAATACACATGTCTACAAAAAGAACCATTTTGAAATTTGAGTTGATAATTTTGGGTCAATTTGACTCACCATCTATTCATAACTGTTTTCTTTACTTAACTTTAAGTCCAGGAGATTTATATTTTATTGGTATCATTAGAAAAAAAGAAACCTGTCTTTTCAACTGTACCAAACTAGTTGTATTTGGCCAAAGTTTATGTGAGTAATAAATATTTCAAGTTCATCTATGAAAATGTGTGAACAAATTTGCCCTTGAGCAGCTGAGAAAATTTTAATGCTTTATTTTCTTAGACGTGTGAATGAAGTAGAAGTATGTAGGGAAAATTAAATTATAAAAAATTGCAATACCAGAAATAATGGTTGAATTTCATATTTTGATTCAGCACCTCGTAGAAGCCACATAAACATATACAAATCATAAAAAAAAAATATATAAATAATAAATAATTCTTTCTCAGTAAATTGAATTTCTCTCAAGTTGATTTTCCAACTTGAAACATTTATTATTTGTGTATATTTAGACAAAATAAAAATTGTTTTGGTACGATTGGAATTTTTTTTTTTTTGAAGATGCCTATCTAAAAAATATACACCCACATAAGTTTAAGGTAAGCAAAATAAACTCCAATATATATTAAAAAAATAAAAATATCCTTTCTTATATTATTTACTTTACTCTAAAACTGGAATAATATATCATGAATTTGAGAAAACTGTTCTACACCTTATAAGATGAAAGAAAATACAGCATTTCAGCTTCAGCATGCAATTTTATGAATCATAGGAATCAGCCAAAATTATCAAAATGTTTGATTGTATACCAGTTTTATTTATAAGATTATATTTAATGTTTAATTATCACCCATGCCAGTTGTTCCCAAACTGGATGTCACAGCACCCTAGGGTGTTTCAAGAGTATACCAGGGGTGCCGTAAAGTCACTTTCTCAAAATATTACAAATAAATGTTTATTAAAAGTAAATAGTTTTAAACATACACAGAGCATACCAGCATTTATTTTCCACTGCCTTATTTTTTTATATATTAATCCGCTTTAAGGATTATTTCGTCGCATTTTATTTAGCTCAACAACGGTGCCACGAAATATTTTATCCTTATACAGCGAATTTTTCTTATAGTCAACGAAGGGTGCCACTGCTAAAAAAAAGGTTTGAGGACTTCTTACAAGTACAAGAGCCGGGAAGAAAAAGAAAGCGCATATTTCACCCCAATTTTTTATTACTTTAATAAAAACTAGATATACTTACAAGTCAAAATTGATGAGTCTGCCAAGTGGATAAAAAATGGCGGCTGTTTTAAAACCTTAAAAAAAATTAAATTTTGATACAGAGCTATATATCTTAAAAACTACAAACACTAGAAAATCTAAAAGAACATTATTTAAAGCAGAGTAATTTGATAAAATATTAGCCCTAATAGAGCTATTTACGTCCAATAGTTCTCAAGACATAACGTTTTAAAAAGCAACATTTCTTAAAAATGTGTTGAGAGATTAATAGTTAGTTAATTTATTTTGAAAAATATATTTCTCAAGGACTATAAGACGTATAGATGTCTGCCAGCACTCAAATTAAAGTTAGTTAAATTTACTACAAAATAGTTTATAACGTTTACCTTTGTAGAAGTAGTAGTTTTCATGCTATTTGCTAAAATATATTCATAAAATTTCTGGTTTGTTTGATATTTGAAAAAATATATCTCTAGAACCATAAGACGTACATATTACTGCCAGCATTCAAAATAAAGTAAATTTAACTTGCTATTACGTAGTTAATGACACGTATTCTTGTAGGGTTAGTATTTTTTATGATATTCGCATATGAATATAAATTTGGCAAATAAAAATTTGTCCGAACAACTAGAAAACAATTTATTTTAGCAAATATTATGAAAAATACTACTCCTACGAAGAAAAAGGTCATGGACTACTTTATATCCCATAAACTACCTTTAATTTAAGTGCTTTTAGACATCTGTACGTCTAATGGTTTTTTAAATATAAGATTTTTCAAAATAAATTCACTGACTACTGATGTTTTAGTATGTTCTGTACAACATTTTTATGAAATGTTGCTTTTTAAAAAGCTATATTTCGAGAACTATTGAACGTAAATAGCTTTATTAGGGCTTACATTTTAGCAAATTTCAGTGATGTTCTCTTAGATTTTCTATGGTTGTTGTTAGTTTTAAAGATATAGAGCTCTGAATGAAAAATTAATTATTTTTAACGTTTTGAAACATCCGCCATTTTTTATTCCTCCTTCGTATACTTGGCAGAGTCATCAGTTTTGACTATTAATTATACATAGTTCTCACTAAAGTAATAAAAAATTGGGGTGAAATAACTGTCTTTTTTCTCCTCTTGGGTTCTTGTATTAGTAGGTTAGCCACCCCAAAACCTATGCAGATAAATGTAAAGAACTGGAATAAATGATGCTTTATACTGATTATGTAGCCAACAATACCAACTAACATGCTCAGTAGGATCTAAGATTTCTCAATATAAAACAAACGTTTATAAGACTATTCTCTGACCTATTTGGACCTCTAAACTTGAACTTCGGGAAACAGCTAAACCTTTGAACATCAAACGTATCCAATCCATACAAGTATTTGAACCGTTATTCTTTCCAAATCAATCGTTATATTAAAATATTATATAATTTTACATTATTTATTATTTTTGTAAGTAAGATCTGTAATAAATACATAAGTCAATTGCTGATACTCAAGGTGTCTTTCCGATCTATTAAATGTCGGTCAGAGATTTTTTATTTTTATCATAACGCTAATGCAATGCAGTTCTTTCGCAACGTTCCGTAATAAGAGAAGTGTTATTATCTGAATATCTCTTCGTTTTTTATAAATATTAAGCATAGGTTACGTAAGTCGTAGGAAGCCGGCTAATGAGTTAACACTGATTCATACTTAATACTTTTAATGACCTATTTCATTGACAATATTTATTGTATAACAGTCATTGTTGCAATTTTATGCAAGGGAATTTTTTAAAAATTTAATTGCATTGTTTAGGTTGGGGTACTTTTAATTTGAATTAGATGGGATTGACACCATTTTAGTTGGCAAAGCCTTATTAATAACTTATGATCATCCTATTTACCTCATATTATTCTTCTCAACCATAGATAGATCTTAAATAAAAATTCTGATTAAAAACATAAAACGTGACAGTTTTAGGTTATTCATCCGTGTAATGAGGCGGAAACTCAATGATTTTGGATATATAATATCGGATTTTATTATACTTTATTTCTAAAACAGAAGTTAATAAACGAAAGGAATATTATTATTTACAAATTAGAATTTTCAGTTCATGTCAATGAACATGAACTGAGCATATAAAATGGTGTTTATACAAAATTTTCAATAACCCATGTTTCTGTTGTTTTTTTAATTTTTTTACCTGAACAAATGTAACAATTTTTGTTTATCTTTTAAATTTAAAGAGTACCTAAGCTTCTTACTGCAGGAAGTGATTTCTATATAATTAATTCTTTAATTTAAAAATTACACTCCTACAACTTTTTGAATCGTCTCTCTATTTTCAAATTATAATTTTGCTGAGAACAATTCATTGTAGGTTCATTTTATCATTAAAATAATAATTAAAAATATGATTCAACATAATAAAAAAATAATAATATTATTTAACATTTACAATTGTTACTTAATTTACATTATTTACTGCAAAATAATTTAATTTAAGAAATGGCCCCCTTCTCAGTCTTGTGACAGTTGTTTGTTGTTTTTATGGTGATTTAGACTGATAAATTTCAACTTTTATCTGTTTTTTTTTTATTAAATAATTTCCAACAAACAATTTTTTATGTTTCATTACCTGAAAATGTGTAAATAATGTGTCTGGTCCATTTTCAACTTCTAATGTTGGAAAAAAATAACTATTCAACTCCTGCTGTTCTGCTATGGAGGCTATATTTCACCACCAAAATAAATTTGTAAGTAGTAAACAAAAAAATTAAAAAAGATCATTTTTACTCCCATGTTCGATAAAATGTAGTAAGGCAACATCAAAAAAATTTGATTAAAAAATGCATTTTTTAGAAAAATATGGGTAATGTATTAGTGTATAAATTAGAGAAGAGTCTCTTAAAGAATTTTTATAACCCTCTTCGAAATTTTTTTTAACAACCTACTCAGTTTTCTCCATTACTTCAGGTGTTTTAAGAAGAATTACACAAATATTATACGAAAACTTTGAAATTCACTAAACAGTTCATCCGTTTCAGTATTCTGCTGTAAATGTCATTAAAAAGGGATGGAGTGTTTTTTAAAAATTATATTCACTCAGTTATCTTGATTTATTATTATTTTGGATCCAAAGAGTGCAGAAGTTCATTTAAAAATCTTAAAATTCTACTTTGTGAAGGATAAGAGTTTTTTTTTCTCAATTCTATGTTAAACATGTTAACATATTCTTATGTATGTTAATATCTAATTTGGAAGATTATGTGGGTTTCAATAAGTTGGAATAAAACTGTATAAAAATAAACATACACAATAAGTATATACGTATATAAATCATCAGTGATTTAATTTAATAATAAATAAGATCAAGGAATAATTGATGAAACAAAATCATTGCAGTAAAAAATTATATTTACAAAATAAATAAAGCTAAGCGATCATTTGATTCAAGTGAAAAGCAGTTTATGATGTTGAAGGATTGATGATTTCTTCAGCCCCAGACTGGAACTGCAGGGTAAGCAGGATATGCTCTTCCGAAATATGGGTAGCCTGTAACAACAAACAAAAAAAGTTTATTTTTCTCCTTTTATCTGTGACCTTATATTATTTATTCATTATTTATTATTCTCTATATAATATTATTAAATAGAAAATAAGTAATATCGATTAGCGTACTCATTTATATACTTTCTGTTTACAAGAAAACCAAAACGAGAAGGACAAGCTCTCTATCTTGTAATGGAAACCACTACTCCGAGATTGTAGAAACTCGTAAAGGTATATCATATTGATACAATTCATAAGAATTGTAGTTCAATGTAATTTGTGTCGTGCTAGTATATGGTAATGAACAAGTTAAAACAAATCAAAGCTGGGTTGTAGATACTGGAAATTAGCCATATTATACTAGTGAACTTTTCAGATAAATGTATTAGCTAGATACATCCGTAGATTTAATATTGCTTAACTTTTAGAGACCATGATACTGATTTAGTAAACATTTTGAAAGGATAGGTTATATATTTTATTCAATGAAAAAATATAATTGTTGCGAACATATTTTTAATAATTAATTATGTACATTTAATACAATTAATGAATGTAACTATTATCTTTGTAAGCATGTAGTTTATTATTTAAAAGGTGTTATAAAAATAATTTTATGTCACTTAATCTATTGAATTCAGTTAACGCAATTACTTTTTTTTATTTTAAGAAGAATTTTAATTTGATTTAAATCAGGCTTATTTCAATTTTATTTTATTTTGGTTAATCTGATTTTTAATATAGTAATTGTTTATGAGTTTTATTTATTCTTCGTTTTTTTTTTTTTTTTAATTTAATGTATATATATTTTTTCAAAGGTTTTCATGTTAAATTATGCA
>NW_027105398.1:519213-570810 GCF_000696795.3 Halyomorpha halys | reverse complement strand
ATATATGACATATAACAATTATATATAATATATAACAATAATTATGTTCCACCAGGGTCCTGTTCCATAATAACTAATACTATTAGTCTTGTCGATTTAATTTAATACAATTACACTGACTTGTACAATTGTAACTTGTACTTTATTACTTTTTAACTACTGTAATATCACTAATAGTCCTCCCTATTATGAAAAAAATAAGTATTGTGTAATTAACACGTTGTTTCGATACTTATATTTAATACAATTATCTTTCATTATGAAACAGGGCCCTGGTAGAATGGGTGAGGAAATCATACTGATCTATATACTTGGCTCTGCTTCAAAATTTGATATTCTACTAAAAAAATCAAGTTGCAATCTGATATATATTTTTGTTTAAATATTTCGGTATTTGTTTTTATATATTTTCTTAAGCTGAAGCTGCATTCTTTTTTTTTCCCCGTTTACTTTTGTTTTTGGATTTCTCAATACCATTCTTTAAAAAATCTATTCGTAACTTTTGCTGGCATTGAATCATAATTATCATTGGGAGTAATATTTTTTCAGATTAATATGAATTTATACGAATTGCCTTATAATCCTGTTGCGTTTGACAAAAGCTTGTTGACCATCAGAACTATTTGCCTTCCTTAAAAAGTCATTTCAAGCTTCTGTAGGAGTCTCCTTTTTGTAAAATATAACCGCTTCTTTACTTCAGCTAATAAAAAACATCACCTTACAAGGAAATGGCAGTTAATCATGAGAATTTATAAAACGTTTCACAACTAAGGCGTGATAGTAAGGGTTTTTGCCTGTCCTTATGAAACCTTACGGAAAATCAAATGTCTTGGAGGAAGGACGGTTTTAAAATATGATCAAATAACGAAATATTTTTTCTGATTCTACGAATATAGTAGACACGAGTTGAGTTGGCGATAGTTCGATAATATCGATAGCTTTAACACTATCGACTGCCATTTATCAATAAATACTTTTTTTCTGCCTAATCAATTTATTCCATTAGTCATATAAGAGGGTTTTGTGAATTATTTCGACGCAGGTATCTACATTCGGAATTTCATTTTTCATTTTTAAAAATTGTAACTTCCTGGCAAACATCCAACTTATATTTAATCGAAAATTTATCAACTACTATACTGTTCATCAGCACTTAAAAATCTGGTAAGTGGCCGCATCAGAAAATTTTCACTTACTATACGACGTACATATGTCTACCAGTACTCAAAATAAAGGAAATTTAACTTACTATAAAGTAGTTTATGACACGTATATTCGTAGGGGTAGTAGTTTTTCAGATATTCGCATATAAATATGAATTTTTCACATGAAAATTTGTCCGAACAACTATAAATCAATTTATTTTAGCAAATATCATGAAATCACTACTCCTACGAAGATAAAGGTCATAAATTACTTTATAGTAATTATAAACTAGCTTTAATATGAGTGCTGATAGACATCTATACGTCACATAGCTCCTGAGATTTTTTTTTTTTTTTTTTCGGCCAAGACTGCCTAATTGGAGTCCTATACTGCCTAACCATGGTTGGGGGTCAAAGTTCTTCATTTTGTGGGACCACCACGCAATGAAAAAAGTCAACGTCCCAGGCCGGATTCGAACCGGCACCGCCAATAGACATCAAATTGGTAAGACTGTGTCTTAACCACTGAGGGCGGCCCCTCCTGAGATACAGAGTTCTCAAAATACGAATATTTCTGTACATTTTTTATGAAATGTTGCTTTTTAGCAATATATCGAGAACTATTAACATAAATAGCTCTATTTGGGCAAATATTTCAGAAAATTTACTCTGCTTTAAATAATGTCCTATTAGGTTTTCTAGTATTATTTGTAATTTTTAAGATAAAGAGCTCCGAATGAAAAATTAATTTTTTTTAACCTTTTGAAATAGCCGCCATTTTTTATTCCCCCTACCTATACTTGGCAGAGTCGTCAGTTTCGACTAGTGCTTATGCATAGTTTTCATTAAAGTAATAGAAAATTTGGGGTGAAATAACTGCCTTTTTTTTCTTCCCCGCTCTTGCAGTTTTGTTTTGTGGTGGATTCCTGTTAAAGTTATCACATTTTTTGTAATTTTCAAAATATTTTGGATATCGGAATGTTAAATATTTTTGAGGTAAGAATAAGGAATATAATTGTGTTCCTTCCAAGAATGAAAAATCATAGGATACAATTCTAAGAATACATAGCAGAGGGGCTGCTCTGTGGGTAAGACGCTGTGCTATTAAGTCCAAAGACCTGGGTTCGAATCCGTCAGTGGAAGATAATTATTTATTTTGTTACTGTAGCCGTGAGTCAACACTCCTAGATTCTTTTAGCCCTCCGTGACCCACTCAGCCTCATTAAGTGGGTATCCTCGATTGGGGAAAAATCTGTTTGTTGAGCATAAACATGTACAAATCGGCTCATTACATAACCGTTGTTCGAGAATACTTCCTTACATTGTACCGAACCCTTGATTTATGGGTAGAAGCAATATAAAATTATCAAGAATACAGAACAGTTTAAGAAATGCTAACGAAGCCGTAACGCAATCGGGAGAGATCGGCTTTTCGGCTTCTTCCGATACGAATTCGTGTTTTTTCATTTTTCTTTTTTCACCTTTAATTATAATTCGTTAATATTATTTTATATAACTAAAGCCATTGGAAAATTGTTAATATTTCAAATATTAAAGTTACTTTTGAAGATTTTTTTTTTAAATTAGACAACTAGCTGTTAAAATACTTCTTTCAGAATAAGACCTACCTGATATTGAAGATCACTGGGTTGTACATTAATATAGAAAGTTTAATTAAAATTGTTTGAGCTACTTTTGATAGAATGTTAAAAATCGATACTATAAAGTGGTACTCCCGGTTAATCGATTCTAACGGAAAAGTTGCTGTGACATTCCAGGTATATAAATGCTCTAAATATGTAATTTAAATTTCGTACGATTTTTCATTTTTAAACTAGCTTGTACATTTTGCGAGATGTTTTTATTTAGACTCAGACCTCAAAGCGTACGTTTCCGTCAAAAACTGGAATTAAAAATTTTTCAAGATCACAATTCTACTTACTATCAGTAAGAGAAAGTATAAAAACATAATCGTACTTAATTTCGATTTCTGATCTACTTCTGTAAGTTATATCTAACCCGTTGTTCTCTGAAGTTCTAATGTAACTGCAAGTTTCTAATACCCCATTTTTAAAAATATGAGTATTCTTCGGTTTACAGAAGTCTTCGAGAAGAAGATGGAAGAGGCAGAACTGACTTTTCGCCCTTCGACATTGATGGCCCTGTCTTTATAGAAGATAATAGAAAGAGGCCAGAATCTTTTTAATTAATAGAACTAAATTAATTCTACGACGAATTGACCGAGCACACAAGTCCACTAAGATAGCAAAAATTGTTGCCAAGGTCTCGCGCGTTGTACTTAAAAAATACATCGCGCATTTCTTGACATAGTTTTCATAAATGCCCGGGGAGGTTGTGAGTGAGTGTTATATAGTTATAAGCTTGAAAAAATCCTGGATAGGGCCGGTGACTTGAACTCACAATCTATAAGTTGGCAGTCAGGCGCGTTACCACGCTGCTATCGTCTCCTGTCAAAAGTTGACAACACATAAATTTAATAGTTACCTATTCCAAAGAACTTCTTGTATGGATATCCATAGTATCCACCATAAGGGTAGCCGTAGTATCCGCCGAAGGGGAAACCTCCGGCGTAGAATCCAAACCCGAAGGTTTCCGCTGTCTTAAGATCTTCCTTAGCACCCTCAACAGGTTTCTGGGTGGTCACTTCTGCACTATAGGCGGCCCCGATTAGGAAAATAACCTGTAAGGAAAAATTTGTAAGTCTGAGAAGTGGATTCAATATATAAATATATTTATTTAATATAAAGATATTATATGCTTCTGATCCAGAGCCTTACCTTACGAGGAAAACATTTGTAAAATAAAAACAAAATAAAACTGTACTTGCCAGTAAAAAAGAACATTAATTGTAATTCTCTAATTGAATCTAATTAAAGAATATTTTAATAAATTGTAGAAAGTTTTAAAGGAGATTACAAAAAAAATATTCTAGATGTAATTGAAAATGACATTGGGAGTCAAACAGATGTCGATCTTAATACACGTTTACACTCTGATGAATTCACTAGCAACCCAGACTTTGAATATTGAAATGAATAATTCATATATCTAAAAATATTATTGTACCACAGCAATAGTAGTAATAGTAGTAAGCAAGAGTACTATATCATTACTGATATTACATATTATATTTATATTGTTATTAATATTATTATTATCAACATTGTTATCACTATTAAAATATATACAATATAACTATAGCAAAAAATTGAAATCCCTTCATTTTGGACAGGTTTCTTGGCATAAACTTAAATGAACACCTATAGGTTGCAAAACACCTCAGTATTATTAATAATAGATATAAATATAATATATTATATCATCATAGTATAAGTAAATTATAATAATAGTAGTACACTATTACAATGGTATAATAATATTTTAGATATTATATGAGTTATTCATTCACTCCACACAATAGTAGGGTGAAATTAAATTTCTTTTAAATACTAAGATGAGATATATATATATATATAACATAGACATACTTTTTATATGCCAAAATCAGTATAAATTTAACTCTTTAAATATTAATAAATTAATTAATAGTTTAGGTGTTACAGTATATGAACCTAATACCACAGACCTGCCATTTTGAAAAGTCTGCCAGATTAGGCCTAGACATTCCCTGTGAGTAGTAAATGTTTTATCTTCGTTTTTTTTTTCAGACAGTTTTAAATCAAAATCAATTTAAAGAAATTAGTTTACAATTATTTATGTTTTACTAGTCAGGGATAGCTTAACCCATTTATCCTTCAGCCACATAATATTCTTCTTCACAATAATTCACCAAATAATTTAAATAATTGTTTTGACAAATGCGTAACAGCAGCCGCCAGGGATTGGCAACAGTTACTCAATTAGAGTAAACTGCTGTGACAAAGTGCTAAAATCTTTCACCTCGACTCATGAAATGTAACAAGTTCAGAAATAAGGCGGTTTATTTGTTATTTTTACAAATCAGCTCGTTTCAAAAACTAAAAACATCCAGTCTTTCCATATTTAGTGATTTAAGGTTAGTAAATCATCAAAAATTAATTTCATAGGAAAACACATAAAGCAATGTCATTAAAAATAAATTAAAGTGTTAAAAAAAATTGGAAGATTACGAATAGCTATTCTAAATAGAATTAAGAAGCTGTAAAATGTGTAAGAATATAAAACTAGTTTATGTAACCAGCTTATGTGGTTAGTTTAATTACTGGCATATAATGAATTATTACTTATTTTTTCTGGGTTTTTACACCTTGGGTTATGTAAGAATTAGATGTAAATAAATATCTATTTCTTTTTATAATTATTTAAAGTTATCAGTAGGGATGGGATTCTTATGTTTTCATATATATGTGTGTTTTTTTTACTGCATTTTTTAAATACATTTTTTCTCATATTTTATTTCATGAAATATTTCCACTTTCTAACAGTTTTTTACCTGAGAAGTGCATATTTAGTTCATATTTCTCTTAGCGGTCTTTTTATATTCCAAACGATTTTTTTAAATAAATAAATTAAAGTTAGCTACAATACAGATTCTATATAAAACTTCGAAAAACTATCATGAAAAATTTTATTTTGAATAAAAACGCTCGTCTGTCTGATTTCAAAATTATCATTAGCTGAAATTAGTTTTATGGGTTTTATTGCTTTAATATATCTCATCACAAGCAACGTCTACGTTCGATCGACACAATCGAATTTGCGACACAATCATGGACGATAAACTTAAGATGCATCTCACATCTGCATTGATACGAAAGATGAGTATGACGAATTAAAATAATCATTGTAAATAAATCTTTTTTATTTTAAACCTTCTTATAGCACGTTAAGAAGTTGGATTTGTTAATAGCCTAGTATTGGGAAAATAACTTGTTATTTGTATTAAATATTTATATATTTATGTAAAAATAAAAATATATTTATGTAAGTACTTTTACTTTTTTATTACATAGAAATGTCACCCCATGTTATCAGTGCTAAAATAAAAAGTTTTAAAAACAAAACTAACAAATGTTTATTCCTGACATAGATGGACATAGGCAACATTTTATAAACTAAAAGCTACTTCTAGTATATTTGTCCAATGTTAAAGTGAAGAAAGTTAACAGTATGAATGGATAACCAAATATTTTTGTAAAAAGGGCGTAGGATATTCCTTTTATGATTACAAAATGAGTAAAAAACAGACAGTTTCTGACTCATAATTTGCCAAAATTTGGTATCTGCAATGAATATAGTCTTTTTCATAACCGGACCCAGTACCTTGCGATTTATAGGACTAGATCCTCTGACTCTTATAAATTCTCTTATAAATGTTATATATATATTTTTTTGTAAAAATTGGTTAAATTTTTAATATTATATATAATAGTGATTTTAACCAGTAACTAGTTGGGTTCCCCGATGTAGTCGAGAAAATAAATTTTCTGATCTGGAGAGCTCTCATAACTTAATGTATCCGGGATTCCACTTGGCCCTGAATCCACATTCGACGCTGATATCACATTTTAGATGCAATTTGATCATTTTGAAGTATTATGACTTGGTTTCCGGATAGATGCAAGGATACAGTGCTTTAATATGATAAATAAAGTTTATCTTATTTTTTTAAGGGACGGGTTTCATACCTGGTAGCACATTTACCCTTTACAGAGTAAATAAAGTTAATTCAAATTCAGTTTTTCGTATTCGAATATTTTCATCAAAAGATCTTATTGAATATTTAAGGAGAACATGAAGAGAGTACAGAAGACATATTGGTTACTTGGAAATGGACTGTACAAAATAAATTAATTGATGTGCATTATATATGCGTTTATATTTTGCAAATAATAACATAGAATTGATTATTAGAGTTTCTTAAGAGAACAAAGCTGTTTTTTTTTTTCGATTGAGCAATTCAGAACAACAATGACATTAATAAAAAAAATCATTCTCACTACTCACTATTTTTAGAATATTTGATTTAGCAACTCACCAATAAGGCGAAGAATTCCTTCTTCATGTCGAAGATGTGGCAGATACTGAGCTACAGACTGTGACCTGGGGCGCGCCCGACCGAGATATATAGTCCGGCCGCCCGCCACTGGAAGGTCGCACCAAAAGGATTAACACCAAACTAATCCATCTTCCTCGCTCTGCCCTCATCCTAAGAGCATCTTCCGTAGATATAAAATATAAATTGAACTATACATAAAATATCTGGAGCATCCATTTATACAATAATCCTTATCGCTAAGTCTAAGCCAATTCTTTGCTGTATTTTGGCTAATAATAGACCGACATTAAAGTTGATTTTTTTTTTAGGTTTGCTCACTAGATAATTTATTTATCTTTCAATACGTCATTTAGAACGTTCCGGAAGATGCATAGTTTTAGAATTACTATCTTCATTAAATAATATAATTGCCATAATTTTTTATAACTTCTTGCCAGCGTGACAGCAACGTATATATCTAGTTTAAAAAACGCCTTATCCCTATAGGACATTAATTGAACCAATGTTCTTCTGGTATGTTATTCGTTTTTGGATTTGTTGCCAAGTAAATATTATATAGGTCTGGTGGATGCCACAGAATGTTCCATCCTAGCTCTGCGAGTTCTTAAAGTAGTATACGGTATGGCATTACCATGAAACAGTATAATATCCCTCCAATTCTTGAGGTTTATTATCCAATTTCTGAAATGTAACTCTAAGAATTTACCTTTTTGATTGGTTTCAGCTAAAAATGTACTCGCCCACGAAGTCCCACCATATACACTACATTCTCTTACTTAGACCTAACTTCGGTCAGAGGTGAAGGGGGTAGGTATTCATGGTTTATAATATTTCCTTTTACTTACTATGTTTTTTTAGATTATATACTTTTCATCCTGTTAACATCCGGTCTATGAAAAGTTCGATTTTGTCCCATGCAAGTAGAGATGTCCATAGATTTGGAACTTAAGTGGCATAATAGATGTGGTGCCCATCTCAAATATTTCCATACCAATCCTAGTTTGCAAATATAGTCTGAAATAGTTTGCTGAGATGAATCAAGCCCTTCCGCAATCTCCGATGTTGCTTTAACAGTATCTTGACGTCGTCGTTTTGTTTTATCCTACTTGGTAGGAAAGCCCAACGTCTTTAAAGAAGTCATTTTTGGTATTTTTACATCACTATAATCAGAAAAACTTGTTCTATTATCTTAAAGCTCTTAAAACTTAGGCGCGACAGAGCGTGGAGGTCCAAGGCCTCGCACGATGTACCCACGCCTATTTTTGTGATTGCCACCCATTGGCTAACGGGCCTCACAAATGCCCGATGGGAGGCTATGAGTGAGTATTGTATAATTATGTGCTTGAAAAAATCCCGGATAGGGCCGGAGACTCGAACTCGCAACATTTGGGTTGGCAGACAGGCGCGTTACTTACTTGGAATGTAATAACTTGTTACTGTTTAGTAAAAATAGAGTAACTGCACATTTTCTAACCATATGCCAGATTTAATAAGTCGAGTATCATATAAAATCAAACGGAGTTATCTAGTGCATGGAGTGCATGGATTATGTAGCAGTTGAGTTTCAATAGTGTAAATGCATCAAACTAAAGCTGAACTCTTTATTACTTCACAGAAAAGTAAACAGAAGTGAAGAAAGAGTGTATCTTGAATCCAATAAAGTAGTAGGAATAATGCGTTTTGTTTTAATTTTTCCATTACAAAATGGAAAATTAATTATTCTTGTGCGTTTCTTCTAGACCATGCCCTAGCCAACTCGTCAACCTCAGCGTTGCTTACAGTCAGTAATGGGCTTGCTTACACTGAGAAGCAGCCCGTATTACATTTGCTTTCAAATGATTCAAATATAGTTTGGACGCAAGGATTGCAATTAAATTTTCAAGCGACATGATTGCTGGCTAGGATTCAATAGAGTAAATACCTTTCCTTCTCGAAACTCTATCGAAAGCCGTCTTGAAATAAATAAATAATATAAGCTCAGTTATTCAATTTGTACACAATATAAATCATTAGAATTCAACATAACGTTAAAAAATATTAAAAATTAATATTTAATTTTCTATGGGACAAATTTTTGGTCATTTTAATATAGTGTTAATTAACGTAAGTGGTTGGTGCCATCTTGTTTACGAATGTAGGAGCTGCGTGGAAATGTTTGAAGTAATATTAAATATTCCTTTCGTGTTTAGCAGCGACCGCACCTTTTCTGTTCATGCCCAAAATATTTGCTATTTGTTCTGTAGTTAGGCCTTTTATCGGTCATAAACTGCGGTAGGTAACTTAGCAACGTAAAACTGCTAATATTAAAATAATATATGATACGTAGAACTAATGCATTCAATAGATATTTTCGTACACTTCCATTTTATGGAAAAAATTAAACATTTTGTGGTTTTTCAATTTAAAAAAAATATACCTTCAAGATGTGATTATTGTATTTAATTTTCGGCCAACTTGTGACACCGCTATATCGCACTATAAAAATACTCTAGATATCATGTTTCACAAAGGATACATTCAAGGAATGATCATAGCGTTTTTTCTTCAGCGAATTTTTATGTTTTTGAGTGCTAAATCCAGAATTCAGGTTTGCCACGTCGCCAGCCGCCGACTTCACAACTAAAATAGCAAAAATATTATAACATTTTTCAGTTTTTAGCTATTAAACATAAAGTTATGCATTTTTAGAAGATTGACATTCATGAAATTAAAACAAATAAAATTGTCTCCATAATGCGTATTTTATGTTTCATTATAGGCATATTCGAGATTATGATAGGCCACTTTTCGGTTGTCTTTAAAAATCCTGAAAAATTCCTTTCCAATTGTTCGGTCGCGTCCAAGTATCAACATCGTACTGGCGGGGAAGGATTGCCTTTTTTGTGTTATGATCTCCTCCTATGAGATTGTAACATGTCGGACATCAACCAACCTACTCACTATATTGTCTGTTTGAAAAGTCAGATAAGTAAGGTTACCATTAGTACAAGGGCCGGGAAGAAAAAAGGCAGTCATCTCACCCCAATTTTTTAATACTTCAATGAAACCTATGTATAATTACTAGTCAAAATTGATAAGTCTGCCAAGTATAGATAGGGGGAATAAAAATGGCGGCTATTTCAAAACCATAAAAAACATTAATTTTTCATTCGGAGCTCGGTATCTTAAAAACTACCAACAACACTAGAAAATTATTTAAAGAAGAGTAAATTTGCTGAAATATTTGCCCTAAAAGAACTATTTAAATTCAATAGTTCTAGAGATATAGCTTTTTAAAAAGCAAAATTTCTTTAAAATCTACTGAAAGATCAGTAGTTTTTATGATATTTGACAAAATAAACTCACAAAATGTTAATTTCTAGTTGTTCGTATAAAATGTTGAATTTTCAAAAAAATATATCTCTACATCCATAAGACGCACATATGTCTGCCAACACTCAAAATAAAGGAAATTTAACTTACTATAAAGTACTTTATGACACTTATCTTCGTAGAGGTAGTAGTTTTTATGATATTCACATATGAATATGAATTTGGCAAATGAAAATTTGTCCGAAAAACTATAAATCAATTTATTTTAGCAAATTTCATGTAAACTATTATTCCTACGAAGATGAAAATCATAAGCTACTTTATAGCTCATTAAACTAGCTTTAATTTGAGTGCTAATAGACATCTGTACGTCAAATGGTTTATGAGATATATATTTTTCAAAATAAATTCACTAACTACTGATTTTCTTTTTCTGATTAGTTTTCTTTATCGCTTTGAAACAGCCGCCATCTTTTATTCCCCCTACCTATAATTGGCAGACTCATCAATTTTGACTATTATTTATACCTAGTTTTCATTAAAGTAATCAAAAATTGGGGTGAGATAACTGCATTTTTTTCTCCTCTAGGGCTCTTGTACTACATGGAGGGCGGGAGTGGAGGGCTTCACGCTGTTTTTCAATTTCAGGCGCTTTGTGAATATTACCCAATTTAACTATCTTATCTCTTATTCTTCTTCCCGTTTTAAGCTAATATTTCAAAAGTTATATTAGACCGTCTCTCCCTGGGGTAGGTCCAGCGGGGAAGGATTGCCTCTTTATTGTACTCTAAGCTCTTGCACAACTTTTTTTCAATGCTACATATTTTTTTTTATTTAACAACCATTAAAAGTCATGACTTGTGATAAGAAAAGGCCACTTTTCGCAGAACCACCCAAATACTAATTAATTTTACAATAGGGTTTGATGGCGAATTTAAAATAATAGTTTTGTACAACAAATCTATGATATCCCTAGGAAGCATTAGCGGAAAAGCAGTGCCTCTGTTAATTGATTGCTAGGAAATTCCTATGGATGATATACGTGTCATCATTAACATGTTGCAGCTGGCTGTACACTAAAAGGGTAATGCTCAGTTTGTACTTGTTATGCATTCCGCAGTGTAGAACAGTTGGTGATCGCAATGCGCTTTGCGAAATTCATCAGATTTACTCCTCAGTTCATGTTAGTTTTACAAATCAGAATAGAATCTCCAATCATCAACTATTGATTTAACTTCTGATGTGGAATCGTAGGTCACATCAACGTGACTCAAATGCATAATTTTGAATCCTTGAATTTATTTTTTCAATATTACGTGTAACTTTGAAGTAATAAAACAAATTTGTATTATAATTTTATTAAAACGTGTATAGTAGGTAGTATTTGAAATTGAACTGACAATTCTAAATTTGACTTAACAATTAAAGGGTTTCCTCTGAATACGTTCAAATTGAGGTAAAGAAAAAGAAAAAAGTGGCTAAAATTAAAACAAAACGATATGGAACCCACCACTCTCTCCCTTAATTGGCTTACTTATCTTATTTTTGAAACAGACACTTATTGCGAGTATGTTGGTCGATTTACAATATGTCATAATGTCACAAGAGATCATAACGCAAAAATATTAGAAAGCACTCATTTCCGGACGACCCGCCACACTAAAATTAGGGACGGCCCTGTATCACTTCAAATATTTGAAATATGAAATATTTAACTCTGAGAGAAGAGGAGACTTAAGATAGTTAAATAGAGTAATATTTATAAAAGTGGGTACAACTAAAAAAAAAAAAAAAAACGGCACTAAATCATTTTTCTGACCTATACTGTACAATTGTGCGTTTATATTTAAGACTATAATGGAGTTATGGACTGTTTCTGATTAATGTATTTTGGAACAAAAAACTCCATAACTTCAAGACATGGTATCATAGGAATGGTGGAGTGAACTGTTACTTCACTGATTTGGCCGTCATATCTCGTTACAAAATCGGTCCAGTATTTTCTGAGGTAAGCTGCTGTTGGATGGATTTTTTTAATTCGATTAATGGATTCTACGTTACATAGAACCCAATTTTGAGGCGGGTAATGAATCAACACAGTAATGAAATATAGTGTTATGAATTCCATATTTTATCCCTTTATGAGCGCCCTTATGCAAAAGAAATAAATACTGTGAGAAAACGTGTGAATATAAAAACAAATTAAAATATTTTTTATTGCATTATTTTTCAATTTGTTTCATTAGCCATCCAAGTTATACCACTATATTTAATTTTCTCGTATCACCTTTTTCATAGCACTCATGTAGTTCTACAACTGACAATGGCGTAGCGTAGTGGCGGAGAGGGGGAGTGCCGGGCGGTACTTTTAGAGGACAGTAAATTTTCACAATAAATAATAATAATAATAATAATATCTTGTAAAAATTTAAAATATTTATTTCATGACATTTTTATTTATAACTTGTACAATACACGATAAATTTGATTACTGTTGCAACTTGAAAGGTGTTTAGAATTACTGTATATTTTAATCTTTTAAATTGAAATACCTAATAACACAAAATAAGGAG
Organism: Halyomorpha halys; assembly: GCF_000696795.3. NCBI lineage: Eukaryota > Metazoa > Arthropoda > Insecta > Hemiptera > Pentatomidae > Halyomorpha > Halyomorpha halys. The sequence continues at coordinate 557,761 of NW_027105398.1, read as the reverse complement.
GCGGCAAAACTTTCTCACATCCATGGTAAGCCACAGAAAATATATCTGACAACTGAGGTATATATCTGTTTCTGCGTTTTATCCCTTTCTACACTCCTACTATCTGCTTTATTTCATATTTCATCTTCATTTTCATTATAAGAAATATATTTTGTCTAATGAATAATGATAAAGAATTAGTTTTGAAATGTTATACCTAGAATCATATTATGTATTAAATAATATTTCTGATACGATTAGTGATACCTTTTCGTTACACTGCTCAAAGTCAATGCCAGTACCTTCCTAAGTCCTTGTAACTTGACCGTGTTTATCATCCACTGTGGAATATGCATTACGGTCAACATAACTTGGCATAGCTTTACTTCATAAAAGTAATTAAAATATCTATGATTTACTAGCAATACCAGCAGAAATTGTTCGGATTCAGCTCAAGTAAAAATAATGTTAATTTTATTTTATTCAAGGCGAACCCTGAGTAATGTGGGACAAATGCATCCAAAATCATATTAGATGAAATTTTACATTTTTAAATTATTCATTGGAAAACACTATAACAGTTTTTTATTTTATTGTAAATTATGCATCTTGTTTTACACGAATTACAACGCACCTTTAACTATATTTAAAAGTTTTAATCTTATTTTTGTGAATATTTTGTTTTAAAAAACATATATTGGTCCAAAACAGATATGCGTCTTTTCATTCCAAACTCCTTAACCATCCTAACCCATTAATTCTTAATCTTTCATCCTTAACAATCCCTGATAATCCTCCGAGGCGTCTGAAAAGAAGATGGCCACGAGACCTTCTAATTTGATTTAATGTTTGAAGTACCACCGATGGGTGGTTCCTTTCCAAGATTTTCAAGTGTATATGAAACATACAACATATTTACCTATTGTATTATTTTGTACAGTTGTAAATTACATTAAATGAATAAAAAAAAAAAAAAAAAAAGATATATGGAATGGACTTTGTTGTATACTGCGACATATTTTTTTTTTCTTTTTGAATTTTACTATAACATCATTGACAATCTTCTCCATCATGATAGTAAAATTGAAACAAAAAAAATGAACAAAAAAAAAAATGAAACAAAAAAATTGACAAAAATTATTCCTGCTTGTACTTTAGGTAGTGGGGACGCGGTAGCCACGGGGTAAAGCGCGTGGCTACTAACTCTTCTAAGGACCTAAGATCGAATCCGGGTGGGCAGAAAATTGTTTTCTGTTACACTGTAGCCGTGAGTCAACTCCTGTGGGTTCTGGAGCCCTCCTGGGATCCACCCAACCTCTTAAATTGGGTAAAAATTTGGCGGTCGAGCGTGATTCTGACCAAATCACCTCCTAGCACAACCGTTGGTCTAGTAACAGTACTTCTTTACAAAGTACCTTCATGGGTTGTAGTGGTACATATTTAAATTTTTAGATTTGTACTTTGGGTAGATATTAAAGGCGATTTCTTAGAAACTGAATACTTATCTCTAAATTTCTTACTTGCAGTATTAAGTACTTTTTCTGTTATTTGTCGTTGGTGTAAAGTTGAATGCACTCTTCTATTAGCGCAACTCGTTCATCAACATCATTTGCAACTTAAAGCTAACTACCTATTGCCTTGCTCCTCCAGTTAAATTAGGTTTATTTCAAACAACACTTCTACTTGTAATAAATCTGATAGTAGTCAATAAGATAAATTGAAATAGATCATTTTAAGGTTAATTAGGGCAAAATATATATAAGTCAACATCTATATAAGTTTATACAATACAATAAGTAGGCCGACATCGGCTACAGATCACATATCCCATTAAAAAAATAAATAAAATAATTTCTAAAGTAAATAATATATTTTACTAAAATTTCCTAGGCTATATTTATTATTATACCATGAGGTACATTTATAACTAATTTGTTGCTTTTATCCACAATGTTTCGATAATCTTAAAAATATAAAGTCTGAAGTCACCCCATACACACGATTGAATCAAACACTCGCCTGGACATAAAAAACTTCTCTCATGAACTCCTGGTTTGGCCGTTTCTAATAAGTATTTACTAATGAGAGGAAAGTGATGGATAATGTACTGATAAAATGTGAGTTAATAGTTTACTCAATTATTCGATACAATATAATTATTGATATTATTACGATATTTAATATAGCAGACATAAAATTATGAAAAATTAATTACTGTTTACCATTACAATTAATTTTTGTGCACCATTATAATTGAATTTTATAGAAATATCAAAAGGTCGTAAATATTTCTAAAATTTCAAAGCTCAGTAGTGACCTCTAAAACATTTTTAAAAAATCGGAAATTTTGATAGAAGTATTTTATTTTATTTTTTTGTGTCATATAACCTAATAAGAGTTTTTTTTTTTTTAAATGAATAATTCATTTTTAAGGATCGCTCTACTGAAACACACGGAGATAATCCTTAGTAATTAAAATTGATCTCATCTTTTAGTTAAAAATGACTCGACCTAGCCCAAGTATGTATGTGAATCTATTATGAAATTTAATTCAAAATCACGAGCTGTGTCAGCCTGGGAAACCCAGGCTGTCAGAATACCATACAATTTAACAAGATGGTGCTAAATTCTCGTGTCGCCACATTTTTCACAGGACGCAACGTTCCTCTTTCTGGAGAGTTATATTTTTGGAGACAGATTAGTCGCTATTTTTCTACTTTGAATATGAAATGTTTAGAAAACCTGAATTAAGAAATACTGCTATTTCTTTTTATGGTTGTAATTATACAACGGCGCAAAATATCGTGGTTATCATTCCCAGAAATCACTTCCTTATTTTTTTTCTTTGCTGATGTTGTTGAATATACAAAGATAATCGTGAACCATAACAATTCTTCCGCCGAATTGAATCTAAATTCATGCAGAAAGGAAAAGCTGGTCTAATTCGAGTATTTCCTATTAGACGAGTTACACCCGAACACCATAAACTGATTCATATTTACAACGTCAACTGAAAAGGATTCATTGGTTTTTTTTAGAAATCTTTTGGACGGGCGTAGCGAGCAGAAGTAGACAACTGTAAAACAATATAAAGCTTCGTTCAGATAATTAATTGTGATTATGTATGTCAGTTAAAATGTAACATACAGCGTTATTTAAAACCATACCTTGCTCTACAGTGTTTGTCATATTCATTACTCGTTGAACATCGCATTATCTAATTGATATTCCACTAGCTTTAGTATAGCCCTAGATAAATGATTTTAATTAATATCATAATTTGGATGACGCAAAAGCAAAATAATAACCAGATGATGTTCAATTTTAAAATTAGTAGAAAGAACAACCGTTTTGGCTGCAACGAAAGATTGTATTTGAGGATTAAAAATTATGCTTTCTATTTGACATTCAAAATCTAATTGAAAAAAAATGACTCTGAGAAAAGCATCTATACAGATGGATATAGGTCAGAATATATGAATAAAATATCTCATTCCTGAAGTTTGATTACATTTTCGGTTCTAATGATCCCGAAAATTTGAAGAATTTAAGGACTTATGTGCCTGGTCATAGGCACCAATAATACCTTAAAGGAAGCAATATAATGGAGGGGGTAAGTTGTATGGGAAAGTGAAGACTAAAAGGTGGTTCTTATGACGATCTCCAGGGGCGTCACAGAATTAGGAGCTATTCATCGGCTACCTTCTGTTTCAATTTGGATTGCAATGACATTCCCATTGATTTCAACATGAACCTTTTCTCCCGTTACATAACGGAAGGGAATCTTAAATCTTTTGCTTTACATAATTTAATAAACTAAACCTAAGTAACTATATGAAGCTATGAGAGAAAAAAATGGCTAAATCCTCAGCGCTGTTTAGACCACAGTTACATTTCATTACCTTTGTGAAGTTGGCCCCCCATCATTTAAGTATTTGAGATTCATTTAGAGCTCTGATAGGTCCCCTAAGTGTTCTAGAGTTCTCAATTATTTACATAAATAGTTCTGTTGTTTAAAACATGAAGAATATCATTCGAAGTTACACGCGGCAACGAAACGTTTTGTGCCATTTTGACACCCTCTAATTCTTTTGCTTTCAATTTTAGAACATTGATTATTAAGGGTAATCGTTAGAAATCGGACGGGGGCTAACAGAAAAGAGTTTTCTAAGACTATGGATAAGACAAATGATTTTCCCAAAAAATTTTCATAAAAATATCCTAATTTTGATAGCAATAAAGTTATAGTGTGTTAAAGTTGCACAAAAGACGGGCGTATTTTTAGATGATACTTTTCATGTCTTAAACAACAGAAATGTATTTTAAAATTAATGAGAACTCTCAAACTCATTGTCGAAGGGGGTTTGCCAGAACCCAATGAATTTTTCATTTTCACCACTTCTCAGGACGAAAAGTTTTGGAAAATCTTGCTGTCGTTTTTTTTTTTTTTTATTATTATTTTCTGTTAGCCCCCAAATGAGTTTTAACAACTATTCTTAGTAATTAAAGTTCTTAAGTTGAAAGCAAAAGAGTTACAGCGTGTCTTGCAAGTTGCACAAACGTGTGGTTGCCGCGCGTTTCTTTGAATTGTATTGTTCACACTTTAAACAACAGAACTATTTCTTTAAAGAATTGATAACTTTAGAACTCTTAGAGGGGCTACCAGGACTCTAAAAAAATCCAAATATTGAGAGGATGGAGTGGAGGGTTTGCCTCAAAACGGCATTTCATTTCAATTAAAAACAGAATTATTTGGATAGGCCAATTACTTTTACCAACCGAAATAACTGAAATATACCTGGAACTATGTTTTTAAAGGCATCAAATACCAAATGGATGCATTAGATGAAAAAAAAAAAGAAGAAGTTTTGATCTGATAATGTCGCATGTAAGCATAGGGACGAAAATATCAATTTACTTATTATCAGTTGGTATATTTACTTTGTGACCATGGTAACTAATATACTATTTGTGAATATTCTGATGTAATCATGTATTCCCATTGATTTAGCAATATATTCTTCTATCCATGACGAACCAACTTCCAAGGTCAAATATAAAATCAGCTATCGGCGTCTTCTTCATAGAAAGATACATCAAACATAGCCAGGCTCAAACCTAGCGCCAAACAGAAGATGACTTTTACTTCAAGCTTATTCATCAAGAACAATAATAATGTTTTTACCGGATTCATTTGAACACTGAATTATTTTACATCACATCACCTGTGATGTGTGGTCCAATCATATGGTGCTTCTGACCAAATTTGAAGATTTAAAGCCATCCTTAAACGGTCAAAATAATCACCACTTTTGACTGTTTAGAATTGGAAAACCCTTACTGCCTACGCTCTCTATAGTGTTTGACAGTCAAAAGTGTTCCTCGGAACAGACTTATTATTGAACGTGGTATATTTACGAAACGTGTCAACATTATTGCTGCAAGATAGAATAGTATAAATAAGAGCTCCAATCTTATATACTGAACATGAATGGGCAAAGGAGTGTTTAACATAACTCCATGAATGTCTGTCCTAACTTGCTTAACCTCGAAATGACTAGGAACGATTCATTCAGTTCGAATTCAACACGTAGAAAAAATGTAAAGATATCGCTGATATGTTGTGGATTTTGGGAGGGTTTTATAACAAAAGACAAAGAGTTTGTTACTTAAACAGAGACGCGTCTTAAACGCGGTTACTTAAAACCAGACTGACCAAAACAAAGGAAAGCCAAACAGTCCCATGTCCCAGAAGCAGTGTTGCCATATACTATTTTATTTACAATAGTATTAACAAATTACAATGTTAGCTTAGTTCTCAACAATGTAGGCTATCTGCTGTATCAAATTGTTAAATAATATCATTATACATATAATTATAAAAATGGAGATGAAAACTGTTTTAAAAATTCACCTCCTCTATTATTAATAAATTGGTAACACTGTCGGGGATATTAAGCTATAGATATCTACAAATTATGTTTTCTCCTCATTTATTTTAAAAGTGATTCCTTTTCTTACTCAGTTACAATGGTACATAATTGTTTAAAGGTCGCTACTGAATTTTTGCAATCATCAATTTTTAAAATTTATTTAAAACACATTTTAGTACGGTATGTTAAGAACGATATCCACTTTGTGCCTCCACACTGCGTTATCCAAGCAGACTCTACACTATTTCATGTATAATAATTATTTTATGTATGTATTGAAGGTTTTTGGACATTATATCCCATGTATCAGTGGAATCCTTATTACTGCTAACAATTATCATATTTATGAAATTCCTACCAATTAGAATATCTAATCTTCAATTAAATGAAATAATGTGAACTTTGGTTCATATGAGCTGGGCAATAACCCTTTTTATGAATAATCTTACTTTAACTGAACCTGTGTTTAATAGTTATGACATTGATTATAATCAACTTATGAATATTTCATTATCTCTTTATGGATGGTTGTGGATGTTATGCATGGAGATCTAGTGATTATTTTTATTTTGTATCAATTATTGCTTATACTTAATGAATAAACTAGTTTATGATAATTTACAGTTCTACAGTTACTAATACATTTTTAATGGAAACTCAAAGTTTACCTTAGCACCATAGAACATTAGATGAAAAATCTGAGAAAATACACAAATAGCTACTCAACTTTAAAAGTAATTACTAAAAAAACTTTATTGATGTGTTGGTATCTTCCGAAGGTTAGTTAACCACAAAAAAACAAAATGCACTCTATTGTCAATTTTATTGGTCTTATGTATTTTAATTTATTTTTTGGGAATAAACTCTTTTATTTATAGATTTTTAATGTGTCTGTTAAACCTTATTTTGGTTATTCTCCAATTATGGTGCTACTTCAGTTACAGAGATTTTTAGGTATTATTAACCATATGAATGTGAATGATTTTATTTCTATATTATATATTTTTATATTCTCCTTCCCCATATTTCCACAATAATTTGACGCTTTAATTATTAGTTTTTACCTAGTTATAAAATATATAATACTCTTTTTGTCATTCCTTAGCCCTGTAACAATGCTGAGACTGACACTTACAAATTAATAGTACCAGTCTTTTTTTGTAGTATACCTTTAAAAAATGGCTGCAATCATTTCAACATTTTTCAAGAGTTGGTATAAAATATAATTTGAATTTTTGATGAAAAAAAATCGATCACTATTAAACTTTTTACCTTTCTAACACAATTTTCATTCAAATCCTCGCCCATTAATGAAATACCCACCAATCTTCTTCAGGATAGGAAACTGTTGTACTGAAAGGTAATTAGGACACTGCTTAGAATAAAGCAGAAAGAAAATAAATAAAAACAATACTCATAAATATATTCTGGAAAAAAAAATAATATTTTTCTGGTAATGGTTTTAAGAATCACTCAACCAAACTTTGTATTGTATTAGTAATCGAACCAATCACAGTGTGACAAATTATTTGCTACACCCTATAATTCATTATTGTTTATATATTATAATAGAACAGATTCTCACAGTGCTATTGCAGAAAATATAATTTTGAAGTCTCTCACTTCCAGGTTTAAGAATAATTCAAAAAAAGGCTCAGATTGAAGCAAATTGATGGAATAAACAAATTATAAAACTCTGGGCCAATATGGCCATTGTCGTAGTGAGAAGTATCAGCTATGTTTATTATTATTCAAAAATAAATAAAAATAGATGGTCAAATTTGATTATTGTTCATTGAATGTTGAAAGAGACATTAATTCTCTCAGCTGCCAATTGTAATTTATTTTGTATCAAATTTATGTTGTATTAGCAATTTAGTTTGGCCTAAGCACAGTAATCTTGGGATTATTTTAAACCAACCTCTGTCTTCAACAGGCCTTTAGTTTTCATAAGAGTGATAGAAATATTTCATGGCCCATGATCTAAGCTCAGTAGCAATAGGATTTTTATTAGGCAATGTCAGGAATTCTCGGGTACACTAGAAACATAAAAAAGAAAACTCTAGATGATATCGTGAAGTCCTTAGAAAAGTTTGATAAAATGTTGTTGGAGAGACCAATGAAAGTACAATTTCATGCACTGTACATAAATTAAAAATTTGGAAGAAAACATATTTCTTATATCAACAATGAAAACAGCTTGCATCAGGACGGTGATGATGAGAACCAAAAATCTTAGTCTCAATAGGAAACTCTGGAGCAATGATCATGGCGCTATTTGTTTGCTGTGAAACATCAGGGAACCACAGAATGTTTTCCAATACTTTGTAGGTTGTTCTACTCTGATATAGCATGTTTGGTGGGAACACATTATTCAAAAATCAAGTTAGACTTTTATTGAATTGAGAGAACTATAATTTATTATACAATTATGTAAACCAGGCAATAACTTTTATGAACAAATACCAATTGATCTCAAGTGCTGATATACTATTTACCTCGCTCTATTTTTTTATTTCATATTAAAATAAATTGAAGATGATGTATAATCATAATGATTTAAATCACTCTGGATAATTCGCTACCCCAATTTTATTTGAAAAAATTATCATTATTTTTTATTAATTAATTTTTTTTTGTCATTCTGTTAATAAAAAGAAATAGAAATCTTTATTTCACTGGTAAAATTAATATGATAAACATTATTCAATTACTAATTATATTAAACTATGAGCTTCCAGGCTACCAAATACAAAATAGAAAAGTCAGCTTCCTGAATTATTTACTTAACGGCTTAAAACTTTAAATTAATTGTTTTTTATTTTTTTATTTATTTATTTTTTTTATCATTGTACACTGTAAGCTATTTTGTGCCATACGAACTACTCTTGATAACAGAAACTTGATGTTAATATTTTGAAATATTTGTTTAATTGATATCATTCTACAACACTGCATATTTGATACATTGAGGTACTAATATTCTCAAGCCTGATTAAGAGTAAATGATTTTTTTTGAAGTCTAATTCATCCTATTTTAGATCATAATTTATATTTATACCTTAATGCACAGTAGTTCTGAGTCCAGTTTGTACAATTTTGTCTTTATTTAAATTTTTGTGAAGTTCTGTTCCCAATCTGCAGTGTTCAAACTACACATATTTATTTATTAAATACACCTGAAAACCACAAAAACTTTATTAACATACTATTATAATAAAAAACGAACAGTTAAATGATAATAAATTTCAGCCATAATTAAAAAAGCTCCTATAAGCCCTAAAGACTCCTGGTTTTAGTAATAGGACCACACAAAATTTCAAACCTACATATCCTTTACTACAACTTTATCTGTCCATGGTCCATCCAATATTGTTTTCTTCTTTGGAATCCATATTAGAAAATCAATATTGATGTACTGAAACCTTCCTACTTAACACCTGTTCAAATATACTTCCTAGTATTCTTCATTTCAGGAAACAGGTACCTTTGGAGAAATTCTGTATTACTCAGTACTTGAAACTGCTGGTCTTGATAAACTTACAACCCGAAAATGTAATTGTGTGATATTATTATGTTTACAAACTCTTCCATAATATTCCTGATCAATCTGATCTTCTCCAATGTTTTCACATTCATGTTTCCCCTCATGAAACAAGGGAGTATTTGACTTTTCCTATAACTTTTAACAAACACAATTAAATTTTTTCCAGTTTACCAATAATGATGCATTCTTCATTTAACCTTTGCCAACATATTACCAAATGTTTTGATTTTTTTTTCACTTGAGTTTATCTCAACTAAACAATAAATTATGCATAATTTCAAATAGCCCTTAACTTAAATTACCTTTTACTGCTTATTGCCATGTGCTATATCAAATGATATATTAAAATAAGGAACTATAACTTTTTTTTTTTCTCTGTATACTTGAGATTGCAATTTATCTCCTTTTTTAAAGTATTTTACTCATATTGCTTGGTTATTATTTGTATATATATTTTTTCTTATTTGCATATGAAACAGGGTATATCCTGTATAATTAAATGAATTAATTAAAAGATGTATTTTAAACCTTGGGTTGGAGCCTCCCAAAACTTTAAAACCGGGCTTGAATCTATTGTGTATTAATTTATTAATATGAAAATAAATTCCTGAATTCCATTCTTATGTTAACTTAACTGAACTGTTTACAAACCTATTGAACATGTTATCAAATACCCTTATCTTGATTTAGTGAGAGTGCTAATTAAACTAATATGCCCTATTATATTATGAATTTAAGTTCTGATCACATCTCTAGTTAATGAAACTCAATTTCTACATTTATCATTACTGCTGTGCTGTACTTCACATCTTCTAAGTGAAAGAAGTTAACTAAATCAGAAAAGAGAATGCTAAAATTGACTTGGTTTGTCCTCTGAAATATTTTTTACAGAGTAGACAATAAAAACTATCTAGGAATATAGGAGGTAGTATAGGTCAGAAGTTCAAAACGTTCTACACTGTGTAATACACTTGACCGATTTCAGTTATTTATATTAAATGTCTTATATCAATGTATGTATGTTATATATGTATTGTAGTGGCGAAGGTGGGGGGCAGCACTAATCACTTTAGAGGCAGCAAAAATGCATGTTAAATAATAATATCTTGTAAAAATGTGAACCATTTTATTTCATGACTAAGTTGTTACCAAGCACAATAAATATAATTTTTCTTGTCAATAAGTTCTTTAGATTTAGGTTAAATTGAAACCCCTAAATAAGGGTACTCAAATTTTCCTCCACCCCCATGTCAAGGTCGTTGATAGCTAGGCCACTGTTTATATTAGTTTTGCCCCCATCTCTAGATCTATATGAAGTAGCTATTTTGGATGATTGAATGAAATTTAACAGATTTTGTCCAAATGTACCTTCTAATTATTGGTAAACTCATGTTATTTAAAAGACAGAAAACTTTATAGTTTCACCACTGATCTGACATGACACAGTTTTAATGCTTTTATTTTTGTGTTGTCAAAGCTAAAGATTTTGGTGCTTGTATTAAAATTATGGAAATCTCATTATGTGTCTGCATTTAGCATTTACTGGTCACTGGAATATTGGGGTGATCTCCAATCAACAAAAGATTCTTTAATATTAGTAGCACACTAATCTTAAGTATATCTTTATAAAAAAAAGTAGATTTAAAAGGTGATAAGAACTATAAATTAGATTTATAAATTTTTTACAAAACTTCCCTTTCTTATTCAACATTTTCAGTAATGTACATTTCTGTTTTTTGAAAATTGAAATAGATGATGCTGGCTGATTTGCGAATGAACGTCTGGATGATGATGCCTAAATGGTCATTAATTTTTGTATCACTGAGGTATCTAGATTAAATATTCCAAAGTCTGCAAAACTACTCATAATATCCGATTACCTGCCATGCTTCACTAACAGTAGAAACCAAAAGAAGAAGACTTCCTGGAGTAACATTACAAGATGTCTGTGGTTTGTAGCAATAACAAACAATGTTCAATTTTACAGGTTTTGAGTGTTGTCTGTCAAAGAGTAAACTTAAAATACAAAAACAAATAATGTTCTCATAAGAAGACTGTAATTTGTGTTTGCTTGTACCTTAACAACAAAACTCTACCTTTGTTTTTGAAAACCATCGGATTATTTTTCAAACTAATTTTTCTTAGGACCTGGAATTTGGGCACTGGTTGTCATTCATTCAAGCCACAGATATAATTGTATGTGTTCCTGGTGTTTATAATGTATCTTCAACTGTTCCAAGGAGGCCTTATGGTTTTATTACCAAGTAATGGTATTCATTTGGGTATTGTTTGTAATTATCCACGTCCTGGTCATTTCCAATATACAGGAGGATGAGGTTATCTATAAGTTTTTACTGTATTCCTCTAACATGGAAGGAGAGTCCAGTGGAATTGCAAAGAAATAAAATTCTACCCCTCAGGCCAGATTTAAACCTGTGTTGCTAACGTTAGTTACCAGTTAGCTGAGGAGACACCTTAACTCCCTTGGCTATAGATGTCCACATATGGTAATTTATAGCTGTATGAGAATGAGGTGTTTGATTGGTTATATTATCACACTAATAATAAATTATTGTACCTTTCAGGTCGATTAGATAAAGTAAATTCATTATATACTTTTTTATTATAAAGTTTTATTTCTTTTTAGTGGTTCTAGTGTACTTTTCAGAAATATATATATATTTTTTAAGTGACTCTTGTGCATCATTTTGAAATCTTATTTTTATCAAAAAATGTTATTTTTAGTTATTCTATCATTTTAAAAATAGTTTTTTTGTGTGTTTTTTTTAATCATTTATAATGTACCTGTGTAATCTAAAAAAAAAAAGAAATAGTCGGGATTGTGATTCCAAAACACTTTTTTCCTGGAAGCGATAACCATTTTGAAACATTGCAATAGGTTACATCGAGTTCCGAGGATCATCTCACAACGACTTGTCAATTTAGAGGCAACTCGAGCACTTATATAGAATATTTTTTATTATTCTCCAAGGGCACATTAACGTATAAATATGTTATAATCTAGTGTCACCAAAAAATGTCAGTTATGTAAATGAAGAAACAATTTTTTTTATTTTTCTGTAATTTTCTCATTGACCTCTATGAAATGTGTAGTTTAGTTTCTGACAATGAAGCCAATTGATTCAAGAACAACTACCATTGCCAACCCTAGCAGCGAGGATATGTGTATCAATGTCATGAATGGGTAGTTTGATAAAAAAGCGAGAACATTCACGGTCGATCAGTCAGAGTGAAGGGAGTACATAATGTTTAGTTGAGTAGCGTTCAACACGTGGTACTGGACAAAAAAAAAACCAATGTTGAATCATTTTGACCTTCTGGTCCGTAAACAAATACCGAATATCAAGTGAATACTGTAGAATCAAATTATTTATTGGATACTGTAAACTAAAAGACTTACGCGACTCATAACACAGTTTAAAATCTGGTCTGGTACTCAAATCACACAACTTTTGCTTATATGAAAATTCGAATGTTATGGTTTCTCGAGGAGAAAATAAAGACCTTTTTCAAGTTTTATCCTACCAAGAATATTACAGTCAACCGAAAGATAGAAAAGCCGTGTACATGTGAAAGTGATCAGCCAGTCTCGGCTTTTTCTGATTCGAACTCCTGCCACTATTTTTATTTACTTATCCTAAAAAAATTCATCAAATTCATTAATATTTTATATTTATCTATTTTTTATTATTGCTAATAATGGGAGCTTATTTATTTAAAATAAGCTAAATTAAAGTTACTTTGGAGGAAGGAAGATGTTTAAAAATTCGTCATTTTAACATGATAGAGATAAGACCCAGCTAACGATTTACAAGTTTAATCAAAATCGCGCAATTTATTTTAATTTAATTTTCTCTACATTTTTTAGTTGGTAACTTTTATATTTATGAAAAATTAATTAAAACCCCTTACCTACTTTTTTAATAACGTAGTCTACAAAAATTAACAAGTGAAATTTTTATCACTTTCTGGAGAGAGCAACTTTGTTTGTACATTTTCCTAGATCAACTTGATTTATTACTTGGAGTATACTTACACCAAAATATAGAATCGAAAATATAGTAGCTGAGAAATATTTCAAATAAGAAATCAACTCGACTAAATCACCCAAAATACCTTATATGTAATATACAAACTTCGAACAAAAAATAAAAATCTTCAGAGAATTTCTTTAAGAAAATAATTTAAAACCACTTCCCGAAGAGAGTAAATTTGTTTATACATTTATTTATATCAACTTTAAACTTTTATAATTTGTTACTGTTGGGCGAGTTCCCCTCATTCTGATGTTATCAATGAAGTACAAATTTGTTAAACATGAAAGAATGATTGGAGAAGTTTGTCGGGGGGTGCGGTCAGAAAAGAACAACATAAATAAACAAAACCATATTTATTTATTTTATGCCAACGTTTCGACCTGAAAACAGTGACAGATGAAATTTAATATCATGTAGGTAAGAAGACATGTATAATATAAGATATGCAAGTAGTGTCTAAAAAACTGAAAAAATAAATAAATAAATTGAATCTACAAATTGAACACTATGCAAACAATGAAAAATAGTGAGTGGCTTATATCTGAATTACAGTGTGAGTATTAACTTATATACCTATACTAAAAATATAAATATATATGTGCATATGCATTACCTTAGTTGCTATGAAAGATTTTTTATGACTTTCAGGCTGCACTGACATTATAAAAAAAAAGTAAGAAAAATTGGATGGAAGAGTTCATTTTCGATATCATCACACCAAATAACATAAAGCTCGGCAAAATTTATGAAATCAAATTTTCGGTTGCAGACTTGTATAGGTAAGTGAAAGTGCAAATTACAATAACTAAAAAAAAAAAAAAAAGGCCTACAGAATTGCAGTAGATTCCTGCCTCTTGACTTATAATAAATAGTCTATTACATTATGAATTACAATAAAAATCAATAGATGACTTCAGTAAAAAACTATTACAAAAGATCATTTCCAGTTACCAGCACTTTAAGGAGCAGTTGCTTACAACGTAGGAAGTCAAACTTAAGCTATAAGAGAGAACTCCAGGCCAATGTAAGATATTTTGTCATGAACCCTGCGTTTATTAATATTTTTTTTCATTATTTAACTCAGTTATTTATCTTATTAATTCTATAAATAATAGTAATTTTTTTGTTTCTTTCATTATTCAATTGCATTATTTCTAATAACGATAATAATATGTATATACTTTGTATGTTTAAATTTTCAAGGCAGAAAAATGTTCTTTACTGCAGTTAGGCTTAAATAAGCATCTTTTGGGTATTTGAGGAAACATTTGTTATGTTATTTTTTTTTTATCCTATTCTATTTTATTATTATTTAAAAAAAAATTATTCTTTTTCCTCAGTTGTTTTTTATTTTTATTTTCTCTAATCTCTTATGGTTTTGTTTTATGTTCGTTCTTTTCTTTTTTAAATAATTTTTTATATATTATCTTCTGTACAATCTTGTAATTACTAATATCCAAGTCTAATGCAACATTGTATGCATATGGAAAATGCACAAATTATTTAAAATATACTCCTCTTATGGTAGGCCTTGCTGCTGAGGGGGAAAATGTATATTATTTTGATTTTTTTTTTTACTCATTTATATTTATTATTTAAAATTATTCAATAGTTATAAAATCTTAAATAGTTAGGGTTGTCCTTTGGATTGGAATACACTTGCTCACTATCAACTGTCAAAAGCAAATAAAATGTTTATAAATAATACCTATATAAGGCCAACCCAGGCCGATTTGATTATAAGGAAATATAAGTAATGGAATGGGAGGTTGTACTAATTCAAATACCAAACAAGACTGGATTCTTGCCTTAAATAAAAATACACTTTATTATACAATAAATACAATTAATAAATATAATTACAAAAAATTACATTAGTTAAGCAGGCTTCGTTAGGTTGGTTGCTTAGTAGTATCCACCATAACCACCATATCCACTATGTCCACCATGTCCATGTCCGTTATAGTAGCTGCTTCCATAAGGATAACTGTAGTAGCTTGAACCCCAAGGGGAGGATCCTCCGAGAGCGATGTTGCTGTAGCCGTAAGGGTATCCGCCATAACCTAGCAAATAGAATATAAGTAAATTATATTGTTGTTAATGTATTATTAATTAATTAATGAGAAAAAATAATTTTTTTTAAATGACCAAAAGTTGTATTAACAAAATATCTACAAAAACTCTGATGCATATGTATCCTATTTCATATCAAGGTAAGCTAAAGTAAAAATTGCCAATTCATACTTGAAATTATGAAACCTGAGAAATAATAAGTATTTAAAATATAGATTACAGTTCGTTGCGCTAGGTAGAAGATGTCTTCAATTGTTTGTTGTTTTATTCGTTTTGGTTGATGACTATTTTACGTCATCTCCTCTTTCATGTTTTTTTTTCACTCTTCTATAGACATCGATGAACATTTTATTGACATATCATTTATTTACTGCCGAAATGATCCTAAATATTATATCTTTCGGCATTTATAGTAGTGCTTTCGACTTTAATGGATTTTTTTTTTAATATCTTAAATCTTAAGTCCATATGTACTCCAACCAACAGAGTCCATAGAATAAGTTGCAAACTTATTCCTATACTTATACTTGTTCAATATATTACAGATTGTATTGGTCGAGATTTATTCCACGGCTTATAAAGAAATAGATAATATAATAATTGAAATTTTTTAATCTTGTTTTTTCTTAAATCCTTTCATCAAAATACCTAAATATGGTCAAAGTAATTTTATTTATGTTTGAGTACACTAACAGATCTATGTTTTATCCTCTATGGAATAAAAGCTCTTTTGGTAAGAAACGTGTAAAAAAATGCATTCAAACAGGTGGCTTCTTTACAAAATATGGCCCGCCAAACTAGCTCTTAGTTTCAATCACGGCCAGATCCAATGAAGCCAAGCATAGCAGAGTATTCAGACCACGTGACCTCAAAATTGTTCACTAAATCATTAGTTGTCAGTTTGCCATTTTCTTTTTTACGTTAAGTGCACTTTGACGTGTTTGTAACAAAGTTTCTCATAACTTGGTAATTTATTTTATAGAAAAAATATTTATAATTTCATTAAAACGTTCTGTATACCATCTCTTATGCTATGATACCTTGTAACTCAGAAGAAAAAACTTTATACCATTTAAAAAAAAAAAATTAATGCTTCATTCTAGAGACACCTCGAATAAATTCTCTTAGTCAGAAATAACTATACTATTATCCTATTAAATAATGATTTTTAAGATATTTCTATTGAATGATAATTTTTTATTATTTAAAAGTATTAAAACCGTATTGTTTATTTTTTTAATTGCCTTTTTGATGCCAATGAATTTGGATTACTATCATATCTATCAGAATGAAACTCCTAAAAATGAATAAGTGATTAACTTGATTTATGACTAAACTGAGTTATATGTACCAGCTAGTGTGTATATGGCAAAATAGGAACCGAAAGTGGTGGAAAAGTATTGCTCTTTAAAATGACGAGATTTATATTAAGTTTAAAATTAAAATTTGAATTAACTGGTCTTCTTAAAAAATTATCATTTTCTGTTTTACTGCTTATTCACCTAGTATGATAATAAAACTACCGATAGTACTAGTATTTCCCAAAATACGGAAAATGGCTTAACTGGAAATTCACTACGTTTTTAATTTTTATTTTTTGAGAAATTATTGTACCATTTTATGATTATCGGTAAATAAGTTAAATAAATGTATCGTACCTTTGCCATATCCACCATAGCTTCCATATCCACCATATCCTCCATATCCGAGACCACCATATCCGTAGTTGTAGACCGGGAGTACGAATGCCTTGCCGTATCCTCCATGGCCGCCGCCATAGCCTCCTCCAAGTCCATGCGAGAGTCCTCCTAGACCTCCATAGCCGTAGTAAGGATACGACAACCCGTAGCCCAAGCCGTAGGAGGATGAAGCACTCAGATCATTTGTCACGTCTTTCTTCACTAATGTCTTCTCTGTAGCCGGGGCTTCGACTTCCACTGCCTTCTGGGCAGTGTCTTCGGCGTAGACAATTGCTGCCACCAGGCAAGCAAGAACCTGGAAGGATCAAGTAGTTTGTGTACCGTATTCTACATTGCTTATCTTATTATTAAGAAACATAAGAGTAATCTTTTTATTCGTTAATCTTTTATTTATTACATCTTATTTCAGTAATTTACTAATATTACGTCCCCATATATTGAGAAGTTTCAGACTGATGGACTGTCTCTAATTCGTTAATATTTTTAGAATGTTGATATGAGATGTGAATTAATATGGTCTTATCGTTTTCTCTCCTAATGTATAACTTAAAAAAACGTTAATTGTTAAATAGCTGAAGTATAAAATATACGTCCAAGCGTCTACAACAGAAAATGTTTAGCTTGTAAAAATTTGTAACTGCACTGGCTCTCGTTAAATAGATAACTTTGCCTCAAAGGGGACTTTTATGAAAAAGGTTTTAGAAAATAAAATTTCTTAAAATTTGTCTTTAAAATATTGCGCTTCTAAATTATCAGAAGTAGTTTTTAGTAAATGTTAAAGATTTGAAAAACTATTCTGTGTTAAATAAGTTTATACTGCTTCTTTTACATTAATTATATTCGTAAGTAATTTTAATTATGTGTCTTCATATTTGATTTAATTTACTAATATTCTAATGAAAGCGGAAATTCTACTATTTTAGGTTGTATCCAAATCAAAGTAAAAAAAAAAGTTCTTAGGTAATTTAGGAAATATTCTGAGGTCAAGTAGAATTTGAAACAACATTTTAGGTTTTTACCCTCTGTTATATGGGGAATATAATATAAAATTACCCCCAAATCAAAAATTTAAGTTTCTTAAAAATGAGGGGGGGCGCGGGCTCTCTACGATTGATCAATGGATCCCCGAATGGTTATAATTATAATTTTTTATAAGTTTATCACTACAACTTTATTAGGTTTTTAATTTTCTTAGGTTATGTTTATCTTTAGATTTTAAAGTTAGCATTATAAGAAACAAGCTTAGGAAATAAGGTTCATTGCCCTCTCTACATACACTTGCTTCAGATGAGACGCGAAAATTATTATAAATTTTAGAAACTATAAATAAATAATATTTCTTTAGAAATAAAGAAAAATAAAATAATACTGAATCAACAATCTTATAATATTTTACTAATTTCTGTTATTCGAGTATTTTTTAACCGAAAATACTGGAATGCTAAGAATGACAGCAAGGTGCTAAATTATACCAAGGCTGGGAAGCAGTTTGGTTAACAAGCGGATAATGGACAGCTTACTGGAAACTTACAATCCATCGGCAATTCTATCTCTATAGTCGAGGCTAGATTCTACAGATTAATTTCAATTTTAGCAAGGATATTTCAGTGGCGAATATAAGTGATTCCAGACAAATATATATAATTTTTTTGGAATGAGATGTTTTCGATTGACTGGTTTCATGTACATATACTTAACGTGATAAACTTATTCGAAAATGCTGATCCATCTTAGCTACCTAATTGTTTTGTAATAATTAATAGATATGTATTTATTTTTAATGCCTTCCAAGTCGTTAATAAAAAAAATAAAATGAAATGATATGAATCACAGGTCACATCAGAATTCATTCTCGAATAGAATCACTCTGTCAGGTCGAGTCATGAAATGAGTACATAAAAGTAAACTCTAGTATTATTTAAGTTATATATTAGGTAAAATCTATTGTAATTTTATTTTTGTAATTTTGGTGTAATGACCTGATTTAGCTCGTTCTACCAAATGCGTTGTATGTATATTTTTTTATAACTCTTAAAAATTAGTATTTTTGATCAATTTCAAAACAAAAATATTCAATTATATAACAATACATATAAGTTTAATATATTTTTATTCGGAAATTGGATAGTACTAACCGAATAATATGACTGGGAAATAGTTTAAGTACTTTAAGTTATTATGGCAGCATTTGTTCAGAAGTTTCCATTTCTAAGTGAAAAAATTGTTGCGCCCTCATCAAAATCAAATCTCCATTATTAATTAGTCAATTCGTGTTTTTCAAAAATGAATTATTTATTTGTAATTTAGATTAATATCACAGCCGTTCAGTTGAGTAATTAAGTACATTTTTGTCGAAAATAAATTTTTTTTTTAATAAGTACGCATGAGTTAAAGTAACGATGGAAAAAATTTAACAGCAACTTAAACCAACAAAAAAATTAAAATTTACTTAGAAAAATTAACTCTGAAAAATATATACATATTAACGCTGCCTTTTGGGTTGCATACATGGATTCTAAAACAGATGCATTTTACTTTCAAAAAGTATAATTATCCCCTTGTATTAAAATTATACATTCCTTAGGGAGAAAAATAATTTTATATACCGAAAAATCATATAAAGGTTCTAAAAATGAACTTAAATATTTGATCAACTATAACTCATATATTTAATTACATTTTCATTATATATGTATAAATAGATCTGAGTTTTAGAAATCAAATTTTTTACAGTCCTTTTTTTTTTTTTTAAATTATACTTGAATATTGATTTTTTTAAAAATTATACTTGAATATTGATTTTTTTTTAAATATCTTAAATTCTTAGCGATAGGCTGTAATATATAAATATTAGAAATATCTTTTTATTATTCCCTAGCCTTTCTCAACTTCTACTTACAACAAATGCGAAACTCTTCATGATTGCTGAGATGTGAGCAGTGGAAGACTGATGCCGTTGACAGCCGTCGGCGATGTTATATACCGGGCTCCGAGACCAGCAAGGTCGGGAAGGGGTGGACGTCGAAGGACCTCCAAGACATCGCGGCATTGACCCATAGTCCGGACAGGGGTCTTTGTTTGGGCGATAAGGCGCTCGTCACACGATGTTGGCTATGATATGGAGTCAATAGTGTGTCCGATATTGGAGCGATCAACTCATACACGCATATCATTACCTTGATTTCTTCGTTCTAGGATATCTATAAATTAAGCAGAACGCAACCTCCCCCCCCCGCGAAAAAAAATTTATTTTAATAAAACTAGTTGCTAGTCCAAATTGATAATTTTACCAACTATACTTGAGGTAGAAATAAAAAATAGTGGCTGTTTCAAAAATTACAAAAAATTAAATTAATTTTTCATTAAGAGCTCCATATTTTTATAACTAACCAAACATTAAAAAATTTTAGAGAACATTATTGTAAGTATCGAAAATTTCCTAAAATATGAGCTTTCATATTGTAACTTCAATATTTCTCGATATAGTTTTTCAAAAAGTAACACTTATTTTCCAAAAAAAAGAAAAATCAATAACTTTAAATTTAATTTTAATGAATATCATGGATACTCCTGCTCCTACTAAGATAAACACCATCGACTACATCATAGTTCATTCAACTAACTTTTATTTGTGTGCTTATAGGGTCTGTTAGCTTTATGGTTCCTGAAGTATGATTTTTCATAAACCAAAAATCTTCTGAACAACGAGAAAGGCGAATATCATAGAAATTGTTAATTCTACTCCTGCTAAGAATTCACAATTGATTATTGTAGTAGTTGTTGTTGTTGTTGTCTGGGGCTTAAGGGCGTAAATCCCTGAGGTCATCAACGCCCATGTTTCGGGCTTTATATTCTATTTCTCTTTAAATAATTTCGAAAAAAAATTTAAATAACTACTTCTGTTGGTATTTTTTATTACGTATAACAGATTTTCGGGTTTTAATCTTATTTAAAAGGCTATTCCTTTTTAAGAAAACTAAGACCATTTCCACGTTCTTCTGGTCACTATTCAGAGCATCCGATACACTCGGTCCTACTCCCAATCGACTCAAGTTCACAGAATAAAAATGGCATTTCTCAAATATGTGACTGATCATAAGTACACTGTTGCAGTATTGACATTTTGGCGGTGGCTGCTTACTGATCAGATATCTATGAGTTAAACTCGTATTACCTATTCTCAATCTAGCAATAGATACCTCCTCCCTGCGATTGGAACGATTCTTCTTGTAGTCTCTCATGTTTAAATTTTAGTAAAAGAAATTTGTCTGACTCAGGATAAGATAGCTAGTGATTTGTACTTAGTGCAAAATGGTGTTGGTGATGGAGATTAATTTGAAATAATTTTAATTAAATTTTAAATGTGATTAAAGAAATGATCCTTTAATAATTTAACTTTGGAATTAAAATATCCTAGGACCGTGCCAGGCTTGAACATTTTTCATATTAGGTAATCAACGTAGATGAAGTCTCTTATTCAGTGTACAATAATACTTATATAGTGCACTTTTAATTTTTTTTCTATTTTTTAATTATATGAAGTCAATTTTAATGACCTTTAGTATTAAAAATTAAATTCCGAAATTTCATTAATTTTGTGTTAGTAAAGAAGGGGTTTTGCTGCGACATGATAGAGTTGTCGGGGAAAAAATAACGTGTAGTTGTTCATAAAATAACACCATGTACACGCAGACACGAGAAGGTCGAATAATTTTTTTTAATATTTCCTGGATGTAATTTTGCTCTAGTTTACCTTTTGTGATATACTTGGACATAAGCAACTTATTTAGCCATTAGATCAATAAAATAATTATAGAAGTTATTGGTAACTTTTTTTTTTTTTTTTTTATAAATTACCATGAACTAACAGCGATCAATGAAAAATATACTTATAAATTCGGTATAGAGCACGTAAAGATAGATGTAAAGGATTATAAATTCCCTCAAATAAATAAAATTAAAAAAATAAAGATGGTCCGGGTACAGCAAAAAAAACAAAAAAAAACCTAGAAATACAACTATTTAATGTGAACCAAGGTTTCACTCCACGTTTTAGGGGTTTATCATAGCTAAAAAAAGGTACAATTAACTAAAATAATGTAACAAAGAAAGAGAATGGATCACATAAAAACGGAAATAATATTATTATATACGTGATTATTTCCGTTTTTATTAATCGTCTAATACTTTTTTTTAATTATTGTTTAATTATACTTTTCAATGTACATCTTATTTTTATTTTCTATAATTAAGTTTGTTCATTTTTACATATTTTAAATCGTATTTAACCACACAATAGGTTCATTTTATTTCATTTTTATTATATATTTTATTCTATTCCCTTTCTTTGTTACATTATTTTAGTTATTTGTATCTTTAGCCCTAATAAAGCTCTGCAATGTAGGACGAAAGTTGGCTCTCATTAAATTGTTTAATTACTACCCAAGTTTTTTTTTTTTTTTTTTTTTTTTTTTTTTTTTTACTATTAGATAAACGTATGAACAATTTCACCAACAGAAAAATGAATTAATAAAATAACTATAATCAAACTAAGTTGAATAAATTATATACAATATTTAAAATCTTGACCTGAGAATCCCCGAGTCCACTCTATCCCCCACGCAAGAGGGGTAGAGCAGGGCCCTTCGAGATCCCAGTGCAGGCCTCGCACCGCGTCACTGGTAATGAGCCAGTGGAGGCTGAGTAAGTATGATTTTCACTAGTGTCGTTTATAACCCAAATTTATTTATAAAATAATTTTAAGGGCTCAATTCCTAATTTGGAGGGCCCCTACATCTTGAAGTATTCTAGACCCCCACTTGGTTAAAGATGCCCCTACTTGGCCATCCAAATCTCAATATAACGAGCATAAAGATTTGAATACTAAAATTATTTATTTATCTTAAAGAAATAAATAAACTAAAATAAAATTGGAATTGTGATGAGGTTTTATATAAATTATAAATTGAATAATATTAGAATAAATAAATTAGCGGATAAAATTGTTGATTTAATACAATAAGATGAAAGTTAATTGATTCTGCGAAGTGTTTCCCTAATTTAATTATGTTTTATAGGTTGATAGACTAAAATATATTTTGACAAAGGCAGAATACCCTGCATTATTAGCCTGTTATTATTAATAACATTGCAGCTGTGATATTATAAATAAGGCAGGATAATTTATTGTTTTTTCGAAACAGCTTTTAATGATTAGAATTTAATTGAAATTGTTAATCAATAGTTATCATTGAGAATGGCCGAAACGTAGGAGTAGTGTAACATGAAAATAAAAATTTTGAAACTATATGGATATTTTTTCTTTATATAATCGTCATAATTGATCATGATTTTCTTCAAAAACTCGAGATTTGTTATATCGAGGTTCATACTTACTTATAATACGTACTTTATAAATAAAGCATCTGCTAATACTATCAAAAGTATTAGCAACGTGATTTATATATTACCGAGTCATGTGATCCTTACCATGTCGAATATAATGTATTCTTTTCAAGAGTTCTGCTGAAAAATTGTTAAATTATTAGATAATGTTATTTTTTTAGTTTTTCTGGTCCAAAAATAGATAAAATAAAATCAGCCATTGAACCCGGTCGTGGCCTTAGCCGCTTCGACAATCAAACTGCCATCAAGAGTAAACCAAGAGGAAGGTTACTGGAACCCCGCAATGAAGATCATCAGTGCCCTTTTGATGGTTATTTAATTGCCGAAAAAAATTGGGCGATTCCTTAAATTCGGATTTAATGTTGTTGGGCTCACAAATGTGTTTAAAATAAACTAGATTAATTTCAATCACTGATACAGCTAGATATGAACGCATAATGAGAAAACAGCATCAACTTAACTGGCCAAATCATAACTATAATACATAGTAAGACATTAGAACTCACAAAACAGAGCAAATATTTTTAACTGAAACATAAGAATTTGATTCATTAATGTCATAATATTATCACAAAACGAAGTAGTTAATTAGCTCAAGTTATAGAACTTTATTTTTTTAACTTATCTTAAAAAAGATAAATTAATTAGTATCAAACTAGTTTATATTTTTTATGTTAATATGAACAGTTTTACAATCCACAAATCCATAGTCTTTCCACAAAACACTTAAAATGCCGAGAGCTTCCAAAGGATCAAATTCATAAAATATTATCTTGTAATATTATCAATACTAATATATGTTATTTCTAAGGAACTTAAGTTTAAGCTTAAGTTCTTTTAAGCTGAACCAGTTATATGAACGAGTATGGGTAGAAAGACAGCTCAACATTCGGTACAAGAGCCGAGGGGGGGGGGGACCCAGTTATTTCACCCCAATATTTGATTACCTTAATGAAAACTATATATGATTACTAGTCTAAATTGGTGAGTCTGCCAAGTATAGGTAAGGATAATATAAAATGGTGGCTGTTTCAAAACGTCAAAAATATCAATTTTTTATTCGGAGCTCTATATCTTTAAAACGACCAACAAAACTGGAAAACATAAAAGAATTTAGAGAAGAGTAAATTTGCTAAAATATGAGCCTTAATAGAGCTATTTACGTTCAATAGTTCCCAAAATTTTTAAATAGCTTTTTAAAAAGCAACATTTCATAAAAAATGGACTGAAAAATCAATTTATTTTGAGATTATTTATCTCAAGAACCATAAGAAGTATAGATGTCTGTCAGCATCCAGATTAAAACTAGTTACATATATTGTTAAATAGTTCATAACGTTTATCTTCTTAGGAGTAGCATTTTTTATATTTGACAATTTTTTTTAAAATAATTTATTTATTGTTATTTACAACTGTATAAAAACATATACAACAAGTAAATTTGCTGTAGGTGACATAGTGACATGATACCAACAAGTGGAGAATCTACCTATTGATAGAGCTCTAATGACATTTCTATAAAAGATCTCGAGGACCTCTTCTTTTCAAACGCCTAGGAGGATTATTAGGTAATAAAGGAGAAGCCAGGTTAGAAACAAATGGATTTGGGTGGTGGGAAGTTTATCATGGAAGGATTGGTATCTGGTTCTGGCCAAATCGGCAATATATGAGACATTGAGGTCCTGATGGATGGTTTGATTCGTGAAAAAGTAAGGAGCATTAAGGATTTTTCAAAGGATTTTGGATTGGATTCGGGAGGAATGGTTTAGTGGAGCCCCTAAGCTCAACTCCGTATGTCTAGATAGGCCTTATAATAGTCATGTAGATCAGTCTTTTGTAGTGGATTGGAAGTTTGGACCGTTTGTCTAGTAAATGTTGAAATAGTCGAAATCGACGAACAGTCTTTTCAGTCTTGTATGAGAATTCCATATCTGTCGTTTGTCCAGATGTAGTCCTAAGTAACGGATCTGCTCGACAGGAATAAGTAGGGTATTATTAAAGGATACTGTGGGGCAAGAGGTCATGGGTTCACGACGAAGAGTAAATATGATTTAGTGGGATTTATTGGAATTTATTTTAATTCTTCAGTTTATTTGACAAAGTAAATTCATAAAATGTTAATTACTTGTTCGGATAAAATTTTTGATATTTGTAAAAATATATCTCAGGCACCATAAGACGTACGTATGTCTGCCAGCACTCAAAATAAAGGTAATTTAACTTACTGTAAAATAGTCTAAGTCACGTATCTTCGTAAGTGTAGTAGTTCTTACGATATTCGCATGTGAATATAACTTTTGCACAAGAAATTTTGTCCTAACTACTATAAATCAATTTATTTGAGCAAATACATGAAAACTACTATTCTTACGAAGAAAAACGTCATAAACTAATGTATAGTACACTAACCTAGCTTTAATATGAGTGCTAATAGACATCTCTACGTTGAATGGTCTTTGAGATATAGATTCCTCAAAATAAATTCACTAACTTCTGATTTTTAAAAAGCTATATCTCGAAAACTATTGAACGCAGCTCTATTAAGAATCATATTTTAGCAAATTTACTCTGCTATATAGATATAATGAAATATAGAAAAAACAAAATTGATCAAAGTTTAGACTTTACGATACATAAAAACCAGTACTTCTAGTCATCATTGGCGGTTTGTAAGTGATTCCAAAGAATTTTTATTATAACAGTTATATAAATCTGTACAGTTGACACCTTAAATAATTTAAAGTTTAATAAATTTAAAATAAAACTGCTACAAATGATCCATTTTGCTCTCAACAATTTTATTTTAACTCTCCAACGTCGATCCTTAGGCCATTATCAAGGAGACAACCTCAATTATTGATTTGTCTATTTCATTAAAAAAAGTCTTCCACTTACAGGCTAATTGCCCATACCATATAATAAAAACATATAATATTGGAAGAGGAAAAAAGAGGGGTACGAAGTGGTTAAAGAAAGTAAAGAAAGGCAGTCGAGTATCATGAAACTGCGATGGGAAGAAAGAAAATCAACCTTCCAAAGAAGCCTAACCAATGATATTCGCATGGTCTTTAGTGCCCGGTACGTGATAAAAAAATTAAAAATAATATTAGTATGGCAACTATTCTTTAAAAAATATTCCTTTTTACTAAACACAACAATATTAACAATTTATTGTTGATACTTCTCTTCCAGCCTCCTCACTGGTAATTAATTTAAATAATAAACCATTTTGTAATAATTGTCAGTATTGATACTTCTGTATACCATTATTATTTTTTATTCATAAATTATTCATATAAATTATATAAAATTCAATTGATTGATTGTTTAATTATTTTCTAGATTGGATTGAGGTCGTTAAACGAGGATTGGTACAGCGACCGTACAAGAAGTGCACACAACTGACTCATTCCATTGTGTGCCCTTGAGTGGAGTTTGGTGATCATTGATGACACTCCTCACGTACAGACAGTCTGCGATTTATGGTACCGGTTCCACCAGCTGCTTGGTGTTCCCTCAGGAACTGGACTGTCGGGAATCCCCTCATTGTTTCTTTGCCAGAAGTCCTCATCTAGTTCGACATACCGCCAGCTACAAAAATAAAGGGAGTATGTTATTTGAATCGGTTAGTATGATGTTTAGGTTCTGTACTATCACTTTCTTCGCTAAATATGTATAATATAATCAATATTTAAAGCACATAAAATGTAATTATAATTCATGTAACCACAAAAATGTATTTCTACACACTAGTACTATTATTTTTACTATGAAAATAATAATAATTTGTTAGTTTCTGTAATTCTCCATCAGAAAGTTAACTAAATAATCGCGTGATGATTCCTATCTGCTCGAAGACAATTGAGGAATAAGCCGGCCTTGTGGTTGGTCCTATTTTGTATGATGTACCGATAAGCTTTATGACATCATTAATTACTTTTATTTAATTATCTTACAAGAATGATGACAATTTAACAAAGATACGATTAAAAATTTTTATCATGCTTGTTTTACACGTATCTACTTCACTAATTCATCGGCTTGAAATTAACTGTAGTTTTTTTTTTAGATTCAGAATATATTATGTTCCATTTGTATGAAATTTGTGATATTGCTAATCTAGAACTGCTAATCTCGTAACAATGATTGCGTTTAAGATATTTTTCTTTGTTTAAGTTTAAATTTTTTTAGTTAAAAGAAATAATTAAAATAATTACTTTTTCTTTCTACACAGTAATGCACTACTAACTCACATTTTATTTCTGTTTTAGAGGGTTCGGAAAAAAAAAAAAAATAATAAAAAAATAAAAATAAAAATAAATAAAAAAAAAAAATTTTTTTTAGTTATTTTTTCTCTTTAATTTTGTTTTTTTGTTATCATTTAATTTATATATTTGTAAAAACAGTGTGAATGAGCTTTATGATCCCTATTATAAATATCACACTGTAAAGTAGGAATGTAATATTACACAATAAAAATAAAAATTATTTCTCAGAACTAAGGTGGGTTATAAAAATAAATTATTTTTATTTTTAACTTGAGAATTATGTTAATCTGTTAACATCTACTTTAAAAAGTAATACAAAACCTTTTTTTTATCAAGATACATCAATTACTATTAATTGTAAAGTGATGGCAGCTAAATTTTTATTTGATATAAAAATCATAAAATGATGAACCAGTTCCCTTACAGTTTTCATAACATGATATTTTTTCTCTCCTCGTTCATCCCCATAGTAACAATAGGGGTATTCATGATCTTTAACATTTTAAACTACAGTGTGTTAAATAGAGAAATATTTCCTTCTTTTAGCATTTTAAAACGATATAACGATGGCTGAGAGTCTGTTAATAGGTTTTTATTTTTTCATTAAATTAAAACTTGTAAAGAAATAAAATTATTCTGCACTGTAGAATTTATTAGTATAGTTTAATGTGATATGTAAATAGGTTTTTTTCCTAAGATTTTTTTTTTGTTTATTTTAGAGGTATGACTCCATACTATTTCACGCAATATACCGTCCACTTATCAGTTTGGATTTCTTAGGATGAGAACTTTATTAAAATACAGTTAAAATACATAAAGCTGTATTTTAGTCTAATCAGACGATATTTTTAATCTAACGATAAATAGGCCTTACAAGTATATAATAATTGCAAACATTAGTAGTATACAATATTAGAACATGACTTTGTTTTTTCCTGTGTTCTTCTTCTTCTTCATTTTTTTTTTCATGTTTCATCTCTTTGGTTATTTTTTTATTTTTATTTATCTCTTATTCATGCAAATAATAATGTTAATAAAAACCTTTGGTGCCAAAAATATACTTACACAGTTTTGAGAGCCAAACTTTTATTTGTATAGTCTAATATAATGAATATGTGTATTTTTTTATTTTATTTTTTTTTATGTTAAAAATATATTTTATTACATTTTTATGACATGTGAACAAAATCTTCTAAGATCTAGTGATTATACGTTAGAACTGAGATGGATTATAAAAACAAATTATAATATTTTAATCTACGAGTAGTTTTAATCTGTTAGGCTCAGTTAACCTCCCCTCAATGTTAACTACTTAATCAGCCTTTTACAGTCTGAACAGAATTTCTACGGTTGGACATCTGAGCAGGTCAGTCGGTCACCCGCTGCAGCGATGCAATTATAAGATTCTATTTAATTTTAAAATGTTCGAAATTCTGTTTTATTATTACAAAATAGGACCTTGAGTCACTCAAATACCAGTAAATTACTATGTTAAAAGATTCAAAGTATTGGAAAATCCATTGAATTCAATAATATTATGGTTATATTAAAACAGTGTACTTCACTATAAATATTAATTAGTAGTAAAACTGTTGTGAACACATTGAACTCCAAGGCACTTATGGAGTCATAAAGACAAAATCGTTAAACGAATAACTTCGTCTCGTAAGTAGGCTCAATATTTTCTGATCCTTCCATTGCTTTTCTGCAACAGCATTGTTTTGACCCATTTCTAAAAAAATAATTTAGTGGCCCTCTGGTTCTAAAATTTATTATTGTATTTTTTCTATAATTTATTATAAGATTTAGTTATTTACTGCTCCGTTAATTATGCTACAAAACGTTTTTTTTCCCCTGCAGTGTGATAAAAATATGTTTGGAATATAAATTATATATATATCTATAATTTTGTTCGAGTCTGCTAGTTTTATTAATAATAACAAAATTATCATTATTATAATAGTCTTAACCTTCTTTATTAACACATATTACATATCGAACGTTTCGGCCATCATCAAGGACAAACCTAATTTTAATATCTCTGCCTCAAATTTATAAATGTTGTAGGTTATTAAATCCAAACCAATTTATTACAGTCAAAATAAAGCTGAATTTTTTACTATAACATTTAATGATAAATTTTATTGTTTATAATGTTTGTATAAATAATTGTAAGGCAGGTTATGTAACATTACCTATCTCAACAACCAAGTTAGGTATATTATCATTTTATTTCATACTAAATTTTTATCTATTTTGTTATTAAAAATCCTATAAAATTTAGTTACGAATAATTATCTAAAATTAATAAATATTTATCCTAAAATAATTTTTCGTAAGATCTCTACATAATTTTAGTTTTAATAATTTATAAAAATTTATAATAAATATAATAGTGTTGTGATAAGTTGAGGATAGTAAAATACAATTGTGAAGAATAAAATTTATTATTAAATTTTGTATTGACAAATACAGGTTTATTTTGGCTTTTTTGTATTGACTTGGGTATTATAGCCTGTAAAGTTTTATAAATCAATTAGAGGCTGTGATACTAAAATTAAGTTAATCATGGCCGAATCGTCCAAAACGTTCTGCATGTAACATGTTTTAATAAAGGAGGTTGAAGCTATAAGAGTAATTTTCGTTTTAATTAATAAACTCTATACTTATGCTAAAATCATGGTCAGTATTTTTATCACTCACATAACTGTATCATTTTTTCCCCGTTTACTTTAAAAATAATTAATTCAGATATAAGTACTTAGTAGTTTAAATAGTAAAACCTATTTTCAATGAATATATTTTGTGAATATTAGTATGATTTTATGATTAAAAAATTCACAAAAACTCAAGAATTTCATATGATTTTTGGATAATAACAGATTTCTGTGATTTGACATTATTTTTGGCAACTTCAGGCTTTAATCCATAAGTGGAGAAAGAGAGGAAATTGATTAACAAAGAGATGTAAGACACAAAGGGAGGGAAAAAGAATTATTACTTCTTAAATATTTATTATTTAATTTTACAGTTAAGTATTAAGTATTTCAGAAATGCTTGCATGATCTTCAATCTACAAAATCTAGAAGAAATCTTAAGATGTTGTTTCAGAAACGTTAAGAGCAAACGATATTGAGCCATAAATATCTTCTGAATATTTTCTGTATGTTTTTTTTATTTATATATTCAGTAAACTATTGTTCCGTCAATTATATCTTTCCTACTATAACACTCTCCTTTCCTGTCTGTGTAGTTTTGATTGGCTAATTTCACACATTTATGCAATCCATTTTGTATTTCTTTTTTTTTCGATGATTACTACATATTGGTTTTTAGTTAATTTCAAAATGAGATAGTTTTTTTAAAAAACAATTGTAGTAAATGAAAATGAAAATTTGTTGTAGTAACATTCGTGAGTTTTGTTTACACTCTAGCAATCTCCAATGAGCTTAAAAGATGAAATTTTCAGCCAGTCTGACACAAAATGGTGAAAAAAATCAATGTCAGATAAGGAAAAATCGCATATTTATATTAAATAGATTTAACGTAAAGAAAAAATTTAACCACCGCATCTTATGAGGTTGGGTAACTCGTACCTCATCTGATATAATATCCAAAATCGGTATTGAACGAGCATTGTCAATGATAGCCTAATGTCTACATGTGAAATGTGGAGGCAAATATTCGAAGCAAATATTTACCAATGTATATGAAACTAGGCTTGATTTGGGTATTGCCTACAAAAAAAACCTGATTGTCGCATTGGCTCTGGATGACTTTTGTAACATTTACTAAAAACGGGGGGAGGAGACCTAAGATAGCTAAATCGGGCAATATTTCAAAAGTAGCTAAAATTGGAAAACGGTGTTGATAGAAACTATTGTACTTAAATAAATAAACTTTATGATTTGTGCTAATCAAAAATTAAAAAAAGATACTTCTTTTGACTGTATAATTTTTCTTTTTAATTATGGTTACTTTACAAGTATTAAAGAAGTTAATCATTTTCAACTTGCCTGATGTTTATAAGCCAAAGATGTTCAGTGCCCGGAACTTGGTTTGAGACGCCTCTGGTCATTTATCCTACAACCTGAACACCTTAATGTTCATTTATTCTACACCTTCCAGCAGATTCATAAATCCCGAAAGTCGTTTGTTGGTAGAATAGAAAACTATACAATGAGAGAGATCTTGAGAGGCTGAGATACAAAGGAAAGTCCTCGCAACACCTGGAACGCACCCATTTCTTTATGAGGCTCTTTACTGATGGACGATTTCCACACAACATTTGAATATGACAGGAAAATTGTGAAATTAACTATCACTGTTGCCTTGAGTATGGTATTTACAAAGGATTATTTTTCAACTCCATGGACTGCCTTTATGTTGGAAGGAAATCATTAGAAAAGCATTCCTGATTTATAAATCTAATGCAGTGTTGCATAGGTAGATTTTTCAGATGAAAGATTTTTTCGATATTTGTCTTCTTCCAATCTTTTTTTTTTTTTTTTTTTTAATTCAGTTATTGATAGCAAATGATATTTTTCGGACTTCCTAAAAAAGTTCATTGCAAAATCAAGCATATTCACTCAATGATTAATCATGGGGTCTGACTTATTATAAATAATGTTTTTAAATATATTCTTATAATTACTTAAAATGTTTAACAAGGACTTCATAAAAAAGTTTATTGCAAAATCAAGTATATTCGCTCAATCTTTGATCATGGGGTCTGACTGAATATAAGTAATGTCTTTAAATAAATTCTTATAATTAGATAAAATGTTTAACAAGGACTTCTTTAAAAAGTTCATTGCAAAATCAAATATATTCGCTCAATATTCTTAAAATTAGTTAAAATGTTAAAATGGTATAGGATCGCAATACATTCAAATAATGTACAATGTTTACTGCTGTTCTATTTGCGATGAACACTGTGATTCTCATTTCTCATGGCTTAATCAGGACAATATTTTTGCTTTTACATTACCTTTTAATTTATAATTTTAAATACTTCAATACAATCTTGTTGTGATAAATTTTATCAAATAAATGACTATGATAAAGAATTTTAATTTTTGTTTTGATGTGAAAATTGACTAGTTAGAGAAATTGTTGAAGTAACCTGGACAGAATAGCCTGATTGAAGTTGTGTTTTTAAATTATTTAGTTCAAAAACTGTATTAGGATGGCCGAACTGGCCGAAACGTTGGACTTGTAAAGAAAATAAAATGTTTTGAGACTATAATGGATAAAATTTAAATTTATTTATTTAAATTACCTTTTAATTTAATTTTTATATAGCCCTCAGAAAAAAAAGTTTTACTGTATCCAGGTCTGAGTTTAAAGATAACTCGATTTTTTTTATTGCCTTACAAATTTGTTTAGTCCTTGAGAGTAGTTTAATGTGAAGGTGCTCTAAACGTTTGCCAAACAATGGGAAATTCGTGCTTATCCTAGCGTATGTTGGTACAAGTTATTTGGCTTGGCTTGTACAAGTTGGCCTGAACTTGAGGCAGACTTGTTGATTGTCAGTTTCTGAACACAAATCAAAGGCATCCCTACGTTTGTATTCAGTTAAGACTTCCCGACCTTCGGAAATTAACTCTAGTTTAAGATGTTATATTTCAAAATCCTATCAATTTGGTGTAAATACATTGTTTCAAATCTTGTTAATTAATTTCAGCAGTTTATTTTTTATTTAACATAGAGCAAATATATATTTATAAAGAGATTATGTGTTTAGTTAATTAAATTAATTAGTTTATGGTAAACATTTTGTAACGAAAGTTGAATTTATATATTGTTTAGTACTATTTATATGAATTTTGATTTGATTATCAACAACCCACTTTGCTGATATTTACGTTTCTTCCATTTAGCCTGTCTTTTGTTTCTTTTGTAATGAAAATCGAATATTATACCTGGAAAAAAGTCAAAAGAACGTACAAGCTTGTGGAAACCGACTTTTGTTGCTTCCTTTGTTTA
Source organism: Halyomorpha halys (assembly GCF_000696795.3). Lineage (NCBI taxonomy): Eukaryota > Metazoa > Arthropoda > Insecta > Hemiptera > Pentatomidae > Halyomorpha > Halyomorpha halys. Next base: position 523,810 of record NW_027105398.1, on the reverse strand, counting down.
CCAAGCATTTACGACAAGTGGCAAACGTGTAGATACACCATAAGAAATCTATACCTATCGAGCCGCAGCCTTCAGTATCAGTAAATACAACCTAGATTATTCTTAACGACGCAACAGCTCCAAACAGTGTTGTGCTGGTTTCGATGTTCCGGGTGATCTGTGGCAAGGTCCTAGGGCAGTCATCGAATTTGTAACGATTTCACTGTTAGCAGAATGAGATTAGGGCTGTAGAGGACATTTTGAAAAACGCAGATATAAAAGATATCCAACTTCCTTCTATTACATAGAGAACTTTCATGTTTACTTACCGTGGTAAGTGCTCATAAATCAGCAGAAAATGGCATTATTAAGGGCCAAGACAAATTAATAAAACGAAATGAATAACCATTATAAACAAAATATATTGTGGTGGTATGTTTTTTAATGATTGAAGAAAAAAATCTTTTGGGCTATCTTAAAGCCACATTTTTAAATATACAACTGTATAAACAGTTTTATTCTACATTTACGTAATACAAATTCTTCTAACGTTTGGGCCTTTGTAATGGCCATTTTCTTACAGTTACATTATTAAAATTTCCTGACTGTAACAGTTCAGATTGGACATCGATAGAAGAAAGAATAGCGAAACTGGAAAGGCTGAACTTAGCCACCTGAAACGTCTAATACAAGAAAATTCTTCAATGCAAAAATAAGACACTACAGTACAGGAGTAAGGCCAGTGGTACTGTATGGTATGGAAACAGACTTTCGAGCCTAGAGAGGGTCCTAAAGAGAAGAAAACTCTGAGGAGGATTCACGGACCCAAAATAACGCAAGAAGTATAGGAGAGAATCCAATGAGGAAACATATAAGAATATGGAAAACCCAAAAACAGTCATCAGGACCAGGAGACTGAGATTTTGAATGAAAGTGAGATACTAAATAAGAAAATTTTCAACAGTCTGTTGCTATGAAAGTATAGGAGGGTATGTAAAACAAGTGAAAGAGGAACTGGGTAGGCCAAAAATAACGAATGAAAGCTGCTTGGATAGAGAGGGTTTTGGGAAGAAACTAAGAAGTTGGGGTTCCTGTGTGAAAGAAGAAGAGACGAGGGAGAAAATGGACTGAGGAAGAGTGGGAGAAACAGTCCAGGAGGATAAAAGGGTATTGGAGTAGAAGGAAGGTTTAAGGTGTGAGGATGAATCGAAAATGATTTTAGTGTGGTCCTTGCCGGATTTTTTAAAACAAAAAAAATTTAAGAAATGGATCACATTATATCCGTTTATGAAAACTGCTATTTATTACTTAAGTCATTTTCCTAAATAAATATGCTGTTTGTTGGCATAAAACTTTGGAACGTATGTAGGGCGAAAAGTAAAAGTTGTGTGTTACACGCTACAGCATATTTTATTCCTAAGTACTATGTTTCCATTCGTGGTTCTGGGTATTCGTCCCCCAATTACGGACACTCCAACTTTGCCTGTTATGAAAGCACAAGCATAATGACCAGGAAGAATGGAAGGACAAATATTTATGGATACAAATGGTGCATGGAATATTGATTGATGCTGGCCCTATCTGCTGCCATCTCTTCATTCTGTGAGGCCTCTCATCTCTGCCGACATCCCGTCTACATATCTTACCATTAATGGACATTGTTATATAATATCATTACAGAATCGTACCAATTCAACTTGATTTATTTTGAAATTTTAGTGCTAGTATGATGTACCGTAGTCTAATATAATATAATAGATATCTCTATATACGACAGCTTTATTAACATTTGTACTATTATTGTTGACTGATTTTTTAAAAGAATATTAATAAAAATGAGTGCAGTTCTATATAACAGAATTCGTTATTTACGACCTATTTACTTTCGAGTTCAACACTTCTCGGTGTCATTGACCTTCACTTCTGATTACTTAAGTAAATATCATTTATTCCATTTCTTTTGTTCTACCTCTGTCTATCACAATGGCCCTGATGAAGAATAATAGTGTGGGCCAAAACTTCGGCAATCTATAAATAGTTTAATACTTTTTTCGTTCTTCTTGACAACAGCCCTAACCATCTTCTTTAAATTCGGTAAATTCGGTCAAAAAATTTTAAATACGGTCAATTATCATTATACAAGAATGCTAATTGACATTAATTTAATACTTCATTATATTCCAAAACGTTTAATTTACTTTTGGCTCATTAATAAATTTTCAGTTGTTTTATATTTTTTTTCATTCAATTTTGTTTATTATAAAATATGTTGATTATCTGTAATTAATTTTTTTTGTTCTATTTCTTAATGCTTATCTAAAGAAATTTTATAGATTGTTTTTTTTCGGTTAGCTATATTTCCAATGGCATTATTCTATCATTTTTGTATATTTAAAACTTATACCAAGTATTTTTGTTTTTTCAGTGTTATATATTAATTAATATTTCTTTTCTCGTCTATTGGACCCTAAGACTTCCATTTTTCATTTTTACCTTTTCTTTTTTAATATTCTTATTTCGTGCTCATATTTGTTTTCTTTTTCGTTTACATGTCTTTACTACGACACAGTACTAAGACATTTAACTAAATGATTTTTCAATTAAACTAAAAGCTTCTTTTTCGAACCTAATCTGACTGTCTTTAATCGATCCTTGGTCCTTAACAAAGGCTTTTATGCTAAATAATTTGATCAAAAGTAAATTCTTTATTTCCGGAAATTTAGAAGAAATATTTTTGTCAGAACTTTTTTAAAGGAAACTCTCCAAACCAAAAATCTTTCATACGCTCTTGTTTCTTAATGTTACAAACTGATACGGAGGATATACCTCTATTTTCTCAAGTACTTATTCTGTTGTAATATGCAGTATTGGAAATCCTGCTCCATAGACAATAAGTAGAATTCAGATACATAATAAGAGAAAGAAACAAACAACAATTCTTTTCATTCTTACTCGATATTTTATTTTATTTATCTATTTTTAATATGATGTGAAATAACGATAATCATCTGTGTGCCCCAGCACATTATAAAATTCGAAGAACGCCCGCTACAACAAAAAATACAAGTCAAAAACTCCTTAAAATGTAGGCCACTACAGAATAAGGAAACAGTGCAGCACCAGAATACATATTTATGCAAAAAAAAAACCTTAAATGAAATCCAGAAATAGGGGTTATGAAGAAAAAAAGATAATCATATTTTCTATATTATTTCCTATTTTCCTCGATTAAAGATTTTTTTTTTCTTCAGTTTATTAGTTTCGAAAATTTAAAAAAAAAAATTAGGTAGACTTTTTTAATAGTGAATGAAGTTTATTTTGGTAGTGAATACGCCTTTATAACATCTCAGTTCTTTCCAGCGTTCCTGACTCTGAAATTTTCAATAGAAATAGAATATTTCAATGAAAGCTTCTCGTGAGAAATCTGATCTTAAAAACGATGTTTCCGATTAGACGAGTTCTGAAGGCCTAAATAGCCAAAACAAAACAAGTGCCAACAAAGCGGAAAATCGACCAAACTTAAATGGCAAAATCATTTAATAATTAAATTTCTCATAAGAATCCGTGATCATAATTTCATAATCATTTGAACATTGACCATCAGTATTCTTAAATACCTATCATGATGACGAAATAAATTCCTTAATTATGACGAAGGATTCTTAATTTATGCTATTTATTTAATGCAATTAATTTAATTCTCAATTTATTTTGTTCTTTACGTTTCTTCGATTTTCCACTGTGCTAAAATCATCAAAAACCGTGTGCTAAATCAACAAAATGAAACTTAATTGATTAATTTTTTATATAAAATTTTATTACCTACCCAGGCAGAAAACGTCAAGAGAATTTTTTTTTAACGCATAATTTAATTGTCATTTTATTTTTTTTTTAAGTTTGTTGTTATTGCTTTCAGAATGAAAAAAATTTAAACGATTTTAGTAATCACTAAAATCCGTCATAACATCAGAATGCAACGTAATTAATTCAAATATTATTTAAAACTCGAAGACATTTATAATCAATTAGTTGGTTTACTCATTAAAGAAAAATTGCTATGAAAAAATATGAGAAAAATGTGTAAATAAAATTTTTGAAATTACAAATAAAAACCCATTTAAAAGATATTAATGTTACAAAGTTACTAATGTTATTATATTTTTAAATATAAGTATATTAATTGAAACAGAAGCCATAAAATCAAAACAAAAACAAGACAATTGATTGTCATTACTTGGCAGATTGGTAACATATACAATATTTAAGTATAAAAACATACTATCAGAGGCTGAATCAAATAATTTGTCAAAGCAAAAAGTTGAATTATTAAATATAGTTCACTAAAGTTAGGTTAAAAGACAGGATTTTTTTTCTTTTGCATTTGTGATGAAGTAATAGGTGTAAAGAAAAATACCAAATAGATTATTTTTTTGTTTTAAAACATTAGCTATTAAACTTTTTTTCAATACGTAATTAGTTGAATGTTAACCTCGTGCAACTAATTTTACATATAATATTTGCATATTCATTGTACTCTTTAAATATAAAACAATAATCTTTAATCAAGGCTGATTACTAAATAAAATCGGGATTTTATTAGTTTCCATGATGTTTTAAT
>NW_027105398.1:489227-519093 GCF_000696795.3 Halyomorpha halys | reverse complement strand
TGTTATTAAATAAAAAATAAACAATTATTTATACAACATTATATTATAATAGTGTACAAATAACTGATTATTTAAACGACATTTATTTTATAAATTTGTTACAATAAAACTTGTAAATAAATATTGATTGTAGTAGAGTGAGTTTTTGAGCAGATTCGATGAAAAATGGAGCGGTCCACCTACCACCAGTAGCCTCCCCAGTATGGTCCGTATCCGCCGTAGTAACCTCCTGGAACAATTTAAGTAAAATTTAATATGCACATAGGATATTGATAATTGAAATGTAATAATATTAAATATATATATGTTATGTTTAAGGCTCACCCCATGGGTATCCGTAGTAACCATAACCATATCCGTATCCGGGGTATCCCCATCCACCCCAGCCACCGTATCCGCCGTATCCGCCGTATCCACCCCATCCCCATCCCCCATAACCTCCATAACCGCCCCAGCCGTAGCCGTAGGACTCGGCGCCTTCGAGGTCTTTTTCTCCAGGTGGGGCTACGCCCTTAGGGATCCTCTTTCCAGGTCCTAATGGGCTGTCGGCGGGAAAGGAGAGTACTACCGCTGCAAGGCAGGATACGATCACGATCTGCAAAAAAATATAGGAAATTCAATATTGCATTCTTTATCTCTATTTAAAACTAATTGAAGATGTTAATGTATGGAACTCTCATGTAACATTTTAGGAAAAAATGAGATTTGTGCTTTAAAAATATTTTAAATACGCCTTTTAATATTTTTTAAAAAAATCTAAAGTCTAAATTGTTGTGGCTTTCAGAAGTTAAAAATTGTTTTTTTTCCATCCTAAAATAGGAATAAATAAACATAGAATTCAATTTTAATCAGACTCATATGTTTCTGAAATAACATCTTCAATCTCCCATGTCTTAACAATTTAAGCCAATGCTTTTTATTAATTTCTCTTTTTTGTAGGTCTTGGCTTAAATTAAAAAATATATATAGCTTAGTTAATAAAATATATAGCTACTTTGCTTTGAAAATGGAACAACTTAAAAAAAAATATATAATTTTGTTTTTTTAATTTGAGCATATTCCAAAGTACTATCTTTCATAGACTGCTGACAATTTGACCCTCTTACAGACTATCCTGAAGCTAGTAAGGTTATCACAACATAACTTCTGTCTAAAATCCATAGAATATGTCGAATTCAGAAAAAAAAAAAATCAATGACAAACACTGATGATTAAATAAAACAATAACTATCACCGTTGACGTATTTAATTTATATCAAATAACTTCTGATTTACGTTATAAGTCAAAGTATTTTTTTTTTTTTTTTAATTAAAGATACATAAATTCACTTATTCAAAAATAAATATCATGCATAATTAAAAATATGTTATTTTTCCTTGACGTTATCAAACTTTTTTATTTATTATTATAAATGAATGACAAGTTATAAGAAGGTAATAAAAAATCATGACTAAAATCAACATGATAATATTTGTAACTACGAGCCCAAAACTAACAGAAAAAAGTTGTAACATTTTTTAGGATTCACTTCATTTCAGTAAAAATGCCTTCACAAGAAAATAACTTAAACTTAGATTTATATTTACATTTAAACTTTTTTTTTACCGTACGAGCAACCAACTGTCAATCAAAGGTAATAGAGGTTTGGAGAGGTGGTAACACACTCTGATGGCGATGAACAGACACTACTAGTCAGACCTTCAGTTATGACTGTTGCCAATAGGTAGCGCTAGATCTAATATAAACAACCTACCAGGAGGCGGGATTTTTAAAAATAAACAGAACTATAAATACTGGAAACACAAAAAGTATGTAAAATTCACTGATTTTTATTTATAAAATTGTTTTCATTTTCAATGCATTAATATGAATAATTGAAAATTTATCTGGCATATAAAAATATATAGATAGTATTATTTAGTTTTATTGAATATAAACAATGTAAATGTCTAATTAATAGTTCCCAACAAGAAGCTTGACATCACTAAATATAGTGACTTTAAGATATGAAAAACACGATAATGAATTTAGATAAAAGACGTTCATGAAATAAATCCCGTAAATAAGCAAAGAAGTCTTTAAGGGTTAAAAAAAAAAACACATTAAAATTAAGATAAAAAATATACCTTGCATTCCAGCATTTACTTCCCATTGTTTTTTCATCTTTACCTGCATATTCAAACGCCCTAAGGATAATTGTGCCGAAATTTTATTATTGCTCGACAAGGGTGCTGTGAACTTTTTTTAGCCCTACTACAATGCTGCAAAATTTTATCCCAGGAAGGAACCGCTGGTTTTTATAATCTTCCAAACCCTCAAGGAGTTGATAGATACCAACATTGGATGATCCTATGTAGGATGACTGACATTAATAAATTTATATTAAGTGTTTCCGAGAAAAAAACATGATGGTCAGAAAATGATAATATTAAAAAAGTTTTTTAAATTAAAACAAATTGAAATATGGTTGAACTTCGAATAACCTCTCTAAAAAAAAAAAATGAAAAATAAAACAAACCTACTATGCCTTAATTTTAGGTTATTGGTATTGTAACCAATGGTAGGGTTTTCTGATTTCCCTCCTTATCTAATCGTGTATTAGAACAATGTCTCTTTATTTTATCACTGTATTACTGAATAAGGTTTCTTTAATAATTTGTTAAAACATTAGATTTATCAATCATTTAAGTGGATAAAGTTACAATCTTTATATAATATTGAAATACAACGGCCTTCTTAAAAATATCTCATTGAAATTATTTAACTTTTTCGTGACACTATTAAATATTTAGGATTATCAAAATAATTTTCAATCACAAAATTTATAAATCAATCATTTATATCCCTATCCTTAAAACGAGACTTTACTACCATGTCAAGATAAACAATTTTACGTCTTATTAAATAATCACAATAATATCGTTCTGGTTTTTTATATACCATAAAAGCAATATTGCACAAAAAAAGCTGAATTACGTTTAAAAATAAATTAAATGAATAAATAAGTTAGAGAACGCCTTTCTATACAATGTTTAGAAATGAAGCTATGTCAATTCGTTGGCAAAATATTATTTATCTCAATAAAAATAAAAATAAAAATAAAAATATGAAAAACAAAATTTTTTTTTTTTACTGATTATTGCCATATTTGAAATCTCAGTCAGTGGAAATCTCGGACAAAAAAAAATAATCCTGAAAACTAAAAATAGTCTATTTTAATTTATATTAAAGATTCTTTTAGATGAAGATTACTTGTAAATTGCCAGGGACGTTATTAGAAGGTGTGTGATCCACTGGAATGATTTGAAAACTCAATAAGTTGGTAAATTTGAGATTTAAGAACCTACTAGAAATTGTGGGAAAACATTAATCAGAGAGATTATTCTATTAAAAATAGCATTGTGTATTGATGCTGTTTAGAGAGGTCAAGTTTCCAAAATGTTCCGGAAAAAGATAAATTTTAGAGAATACTTCCTAAGCCTTTAAGGTAAGTTCGTAGATTTATGACTTAAGAACTGCGAAAATTGTGGTAGTACATTATTCAAAACGGATTATTTTACTCAAAATTGCTTATGAACGCAGCTTAGCGAGTTAAATTTTCCAAAAATGTTTACGAATAGAGTAAATTTAAGGAAATATTTTCCAAACCTCGAGTAAGTTGGAATATCCAGTAAGAATTGGTAAATTCTAGATCTGAGAGCCTATTACAGACAGCGAAAACTGTGGTAAAATATTTTTCAAATAATTATTCTATTCTAAATTCCTTATATACATTGTTTACAGGTGACTTTTTTTTAAATATGTAAATGAAAAAGTATGTTTCAGATAATACTTCGGAAACCTCCGGAAATTTGAAAAATCAGGTCAAAATTGCTGAGAAATATATTTTTCAAATTGTTGCAGAAGCCATTCTGAGAACAAAATATATATTTTCCATAAGTAAGTGAATATTCAATTGGTTCGTTAGGGTCCTTTCCATGACTTGAAATCAATAAATAAAAATTAATTAGTTTAAAGTAAGACAAATTGAAATGAATAAAAGTTCGTGAAAATTTAAAAAATTATAATTTGTAATTCAATAATGTGAAAAAAAAAATTGTTATTACCCCGTCGAAGTGAAAAAAAAATATTATGAATGCAATAGAATTATTTTGAAGATTTGTAGGAATCTTAATTGACAAGTCTTACAAGTTTTTCTTTTTTAATTTTGTTACGAATTATTGAAAATTAGGTAGATTATATCGAAATCGGAAGAAGACACTCACCAGAAAGAAAATTTTTGAGTGAGCCATGTTCCCTGTTGCTGTGAGGTAGCTGGAGCTGACTGGATGCTCATCCCTCGGTTGGGATCCTCTTTATAGTCCTCCAGTTCGGCATTGACATCGCCTGCAAGAAGGGCAAGGACTGTCCTGGCTTCGGCGGGGAGGTCCTGTGACTCTTCAGGGTATTCATTAGCTAGTTCTTCGCCGGATAATAGGTAAGTCTTCGTCTACTGTTTCCTTGTATGTTTTATAAGTAACTCTATATAAGAAAAAAAACACTTAGAAGTATAAAGTTCAGTACTTAAGAAATGGAAGACGTAATATTTTATTTTTTTCGATTCAGGATATTTAATAAATTCACCTTTTTGTTTTTAAACATATATTTTTCTTTTTAGAAATCAATTTACTCAATAACATTTGTGAATCCACGTCCATTTAAAAGTACTTCCAATCTAAAAATAATTATTTAATCACTTTTATTTATTTTATTTTTTTTTATTTTCGTATTTAATCACAAATCTTTCTATCAAAATATTAATATTATCAATTAGTCAACATTTCATTTTGTCCTTATAGTAATTTTATATTTTATATATATATTTATCTAATAATAATGTGAACCGCTAAAATAAATAATAATCAGGGGTTCATTCCTTTGAAAGGAAGTATTGTTTTTAGTATAACGGTCATACAAGAAGGTGATTTTTTTAAGAACACATTCAACTGTTATAATTTTCCCTAAGTAAGTGTACCCTATTTATGGAGCTGAGTAGACCCGAAAAGAGTTCCAAAGCCAAAAGCAAGAGAGTTGACTCATATATAGGTATACAAAAAATAATAAAATAAACCTGCCTAAATAATAACAAAATAATATATTCATGAAATAGAAAATTAAATATCAGTAAAAATAAAACATACGTATCTTTATATAATATTTATATCCAGTCTTGGGTAATCTGAACCTATCATAGCCACCTCTCATGTAGAAGGCAAAGATCCTTGCACTTCTCTCCTAACAGTGTCTAATTTGGTTGTTTATTTTTATTTTTTCCAAGTTATTTTCTTGAATAAGATTTTATTAGCTAATTATTTTACCCTTTTAATTATTTCTTTAATAATTGCATTTTATTATTTTTCACACTTATCTTTTATTTTATATTATAACACCATATTTTATATTATATTATTGTGCCATATTATTAGATTTAATTAAATATTAAATTATTAACTATCAAAACAAAGTTAACTTTTTTGTTCATAATATGTAGCTATCATACTAATATTCTTACATTGTTCAATAATTGTTATTAAGCAATTAGAACTTGTTTATAGCCTCTTTGATCAGATAAATAAATATTTTAACCATAACACTCTATCTTTAAATATATTTGGAATCGTAAGCTTAGCACCTTATTGTAATTAGTATGCATCTTTTAATTTTATTATATTTTCATCTTATACATCTTATACATACACGCTTATATATATGATAAACTATACTTGCGAACGTTTGGCATGATAGTATTATGTAGCTTAACATAATTTTAAATATAATTGTTTCTTTATTTGAACTTCCTTATGAAGTCTATTTGAAAGGCACAAAATACACACACACATATATGTATTTTAAATAGTATCACCGAAGATGCATGTTTTTAAATATATATTAATTTCAAATCCTAAATCGTCTTTATTCAGTCTAACTAGAGCAGTAAAGGTCTTGCATGATCCTAACCTATTAAAAAATAAATATAGGGCCACATACTTGCCCAACTTAGCCAAATTCCAAGATCGGTATTGGATGAATAGTGTGGCTGGAAAATCATTTGGAAAGTGTTGTTTAAAAGAATTAGCAGCAGGTTTTTAAGAAAGAAAGTTTCCACATGTAATGCGGGAGTAATGTTTGTAATAATTACAGGCAAAAACCAGCAGACAGGCCTGTTTGCACGCTGAAAATTTACACCATCAAGTAACAGCAGCTTGATAATAAACTCTCATACTTCATTCAATTTAATGGCGATTCGGCGCGAAAATATTACTCTCGACGTGTATTAAGATTTTACGTAATCAATCATACCATGTATACAAAATAATATATGCTCCTCTCAAAGAACCTAAGTAGATAAACGAGTTAAATAGTAGCAAAATAAGTAAGAAAATTCCTGATGGAGAATAAAATTGGTGTACGCGTCCGGATTGGAGATGTTCCGTAATAGAGGGATTGGAATGCATTACATATGTAACTTGCTGGCCGGGACCTTAATACGACTATCCGTTATAAGGGGTGTCCACAATAGAGGAGAGTCCATTAAAAGAAGTTTAAATGTACACACAAGTTTGTGAAAATCAAATGTACAATTTAATTTGATTTTACACGCTTTCTGTAGATGTTAATGGTAATAATTATCCGCATAGATGATTTAGTGATCGATAGTACAATTTAATTTATCATGTAAAATCAAATGTACAATTTAATTAAAACGTAACTTTTTTTTTTATAACTTATTTATTGTTATCTACAACTGTATACACATATATACAACAAGTAAATTTGTGACATGATACAAACATGTGGAGAATCTACCCACTGATAGACTCCAATAACATTTCTAGAGGAGAAGACCTCGTCTAGTAAATGTTGTAATAGTCGGAATCGCCGAGCAGTTTCTTGTCTTTTTAGTCTTGTATGAGGATTCTATGTCAGTCGTTTGTCGAGATGTAGTACTAAGTAACCCATCTGTTCGACAGGAATAAGTGGGGTATTTTTAAAGGATTACTGTAGGGCAAGAGGTCATGGGTTTACGACGAAGGGTAAATGTGATTTGATGGGATTTATTGGAATTAATTTTAATCCTCCAGTTTTGGCACCATTCTTCAAGGGTGTTGATGTGGGATTGGAGTGTTTGGGATACAATGTAAGGATCATTGTTCACTGGCAATAGACATGAAAACGTAACTTAAATCCAAGTTCTATTGAAGTCGCTATCGTGGTATAAATGCATGTTGCTAATTATTGATTATTCACGAGGGATTGTTTTTTTCCCAAATTCAGGGAGGTATTTAGTAATTTCTCTACTTCCTGCCTCTTTGTCATGTTCCCTCAAGGTTAGACCAATTATGTTTCGAAAAGTTGGAATAGTGATGGACTTCAAAGAGGTACCGTACAGAATCGGCATTGTTAGAGCTCAGTCAGCTGTGATCAATTACTTATCTTGTGTGTTTAGTTTTTCAATTTGTGCCACTTAAAAATAATCTTTTGTTTCAGTCAGTACTGAAGTGTAAGTTTGGTGAAATCTTATAAATATGTATATAAATTTTTAAAGATTTTTCTCTTTAAAAATTCGTTTAATGTTCCAATAGTATTATCTCAACTTCGGTAAACAGTGCCTGATGGTTTTCAAGTTATTTAAGATTCTAGATTGCTTTTTTATAAATCTTCATTGCTACTAAGAGCTGGATTAGTAAATAAGTAAAACTTATCCACTTCATTTCAAAATTTGATTTTTCCTTTGTCAAGTAGGTGTTACAAATCAAAATTTTCACTAAGATTAAACCTATTTACTAGGGTTTTCTGAGATTAATTTTTTTTAAAATGGAAAACTCTTCATTCATTAATATTTATTTCTGGCTAAAATAAATACGTCCGTATTAAACAAAAGTGGTTTAAACAAATATTGGTCTCTTATAGAGTTACTTTATATATATATTTAATTTATTTAATGTAATTTACAACTGTACAAAATAATACAATAAGTAAATATGTTGTATGTTTCACATACACTTGAAAATCTTGGGAAAAAACCACCCATCAGTGGTACTTCAAACATTAATTTAAATTAGAAGGTCCCGTGGCCATCTCCTTTTCAGACGCCTCGGAGGATTATCAGGGATTATTAAGGAAGATTAAAAATTAATGGATTAGGATGATTAAGGAGTTTGGAATGAAAAGACGTTTTGGGCCAATTCTGCAATGAATGGGATGTTAAGGTCTTTGTGAATGATTTTATTTGTAACGTAATAAGGAGCATCAAGGATTTTACGTAGGATTTTGGATTGTAAGGATTGGATGCGGGAGGAATTTGATGGTTTGGTGGAGCCCCATAGCTCAATCCCATAGGTCCAAATTGGTCTGATTATCGTAGTGTATACTAATTTTTTGTAGTGAATGGGAAGTTTAGAGCGTTTGTCAAGTAATTGTTGTAGCAATCGGAATCTACGAGCAGTTTCTAGTCGTTTCAGTCTTGTTTGTGGATTCCTCCACAAGTCTCTTGTCAAGATGGAGTCGATCTGTAGTATCGAATCTGTTCAATAGGCGTTAGTGGAGTATTTAGAATGGATACTGTAGGACAGGGGGGGTAAAGGTTTACGACGGAGAATAAAGGCGATCTGGTGGGATTTCTTTATATTTAAATTTATTTCAGGTTAAATAGTGTTTCAATCAGGTTGAATAATATAACAAAAACTAAAAAAAGATATTGTGAATATTTATTATATTTCCTATTTATTTAAATATTGAAATTTACAGCTGCATTAATTAAAAATATAACAGTAATTGTACTATATAGGGTCATAATATGAAAATTTGTAATTCATACGTTTGGTCCATTTTCAACCTCTGAAGTGAACGATAGTCATGGAGAAAAAAAATAAAAACTATCCCACTCTATTTATTCTATCATGGAGGCTACATTTTACCAGTATTTTATATAAGTTAAAATAAAAAAAGATCATTTTTTCATTCACTCACTAATGTTCGACCTCCCCACAAAGAAATTAAATACCCTTTTTTGTTTGAGGATGTCACTAAAAATGCTTCTGATTATTAATTGGAGTTAGGAAAAAGGAATAAAATAAAAACTGTACGTGTAAGAATTTTTTATACTCTCGACTCTCTCATTGTAAAATTTGTTCATCTTTCTTTTAAACCAATATTAAATGTTTTTAAAGCCACCTCAGTCTTTTTGAAGGAGAACTTAAAAAGAACTGCAAAAAAAAAAAATAAATAAAGCTTCCTGACTCTGATATAAATATTTATTTGGCTAAACTAACAATTGAAAACAATGAGTATAAGTACAAATAAAAGGCCTTTTAAATAAAAATAAAATTAGTAAATTAATTATGAATTGAAAGAACCAAATATACAAAATTAATAAACATAAAATAAATACTACTGAATGACAAAGATGAAATACGTCCTGAAGAGAATATTATTCTCTCCGAAAGGACAGATACGATTTTTTCAAGTCCCATTCTTCGAACGTTGGTGGGCCCACGTCTATACGTCACTCTAATAGTAATTTATAAAGACAGGGTCTGGTGGCGATATCTGACCAACTACACACAGGCGACTCATTAGCAGCTACTCATATTCAAGCAAAAGTCCAAAAACTGCAGAAAGAACTGGTTCAGGACTGTAATTTTAACTAAAACACTCAAATCCAATTATCAATACTGAACGCGTCTGACAGGGCTAGCTAGAAACTCTAATGGCCACTATTTAGCAGGAACTGACTTTCAGAGGTAGCTACTCAACGCTTAGCAGCACACAGGAGATAGTGAGAGAAGAGAAGAGGAACAATTATTGAATTAGGAAGTGAAATCCGCGCATCTTCAGATAATGAACTTATAACGTATGTCACATTTACTAGCTACTAGTGAATGTTAGATGAATTATAGTACTATAGCATGATAACAACTTTTAGAGAATCCTGGAACACGAATTAAAATTAATTTGAAATAGTTTTAGTTTAAATAAAATTGATATTATGAGTTACTTTTTATGTTGATGGTGCCTATAAGTAGAATATACAGGAAGATGGTCAGGATTGCAGTCAAAGGAGAAACTAAAATAGTTTACAACTATTTATTTTCCGACGTTTCGGCCCACTTTGTAGGGCTTCATCAAGGCTATAAAGAGACAAAATGATAAAAGGATAAGAATAAAAATACAAAGATATGATACAATGATAAGAATAAAAATAAGTAACAATGGCAAGAGTAAAATTTTTTATAAAAATACGTAAAATATACAGTTAAAAAATACAGGAGATGTACATAAAACAAAAACAATACGGGGAAGGAAAAAAAATAGAGATTAAATAAACGTCATGAAAAAATAAGAATTATACATAAATAAGTAATAATAAAGATATAAAATGATAATAAATGAGCAAAGAACAAGTCAAGACAACCTACCTGTTCAAAGTAAACGTAGAATAATTTAGGCCTCTTAATTCGATGCTAGACGCGTCTTCGTGCCTGGAGTTGTATTTTTCAACAGATTTCGATGCGTGTTAGGTCAAATCCCGTTCAGAGACACAAATTACGATCATTAAGCTTGATCATTTGGGCAAATTAGTGTTTAGTAGAATAAGTGCAGTGTGTTTGACCGCTGGTAATGCCTGACCCATTACAAGCTCAATGCCAACCGAATAAAAGTAATTACTAATTGTGGCAACAACTGTGATATAACTAACCATAGCGCTGTCTTGGATCAAAAAAGGACTGTTGGAAAAATGCTATAGGTAAAATAGTAAGAGCAAATTTTTATTTTAATATTTTTCTTTTGGTCTATGACACATTTGCGGCTTTTCATTGAAAGTGGAACAAATTAACTTCAATCAAATTTGAGGTTGATTGATATAAGTCAATTCTGTCCTTGCGTATAACAGATTCTATTATTTTCTCCAAGAAAAAGCTTTTAAATTCGAAAAAAAAACTACAGATTTTTTTATTATAAAAAATCAATACGAACCATGATAAGCGGCCCTAAAACTGGAAGTGTATAACGCGGTTAATATTCCGTAAAAGATTATTGAGGATGTTCTCGAGTGAATCAGTTCCGTCCTTGCGTACTGGCCCGGATATTTTACTTTAGTTGTAGAGTGCGAAATCAATTTATAGCTTGTGCATCTCCTAACATTATGTAGCGTAACTTATAATTTATTAGAAGGTGCCACCCCTAGAGGTAAGGCGTTGTGCTACTCTAACTTCAACAACCCGACATATAATTAATTATTCTGTTACTCTATGAGTCAACCCTGTAGATTATTGGGTCCACACAGCATCATAAGTTTTTAAACTTTTTTATTTATTTATATATTATTTGACCATTTCTTGTTCCGGATCTTACAAGTTGGAGAGAAAAAAAATCAACTTTTCGGATAAAATATAGAATATTAGAATAATGTTGTCTTTGGCACCTTTACTTGGCCAAGACAAAATCCTTGCACCCTTGTTGGGCTAAAAAAATACAATTAACCACATGGCGGTCAAATATGTAGAAAAAGAAGAATTAAACAGTGTATTTTAAATGCTCTAACATTTATAAAAACAGAAAATTATCTTATATGAATCGTGCAATATTTTTAATAAAGCGGGATGGTTCAGTGAGTAAGGTACCGTGCTACTAATTCCAAAGGAACCGGCTTAGATTCCCGCTCGGCCAGATAATTTTTATTCTGTTAGTGTAACCAGGACTAACCCGATGGGATCAGGAGCTGTTCGGGGTCCACCCAACCTCCATTAAGGTCTCTCTAAGTATCCTTAATTGGGGGAAAATCTGGCTGTTGAACGTGATTAGGACAAATCACCTCCCTGCCCACCGTTCGAAAAAATGAAACTTCCTTACAAAGTACTGCTGAATCCCTTGCCCTTTATGGGTAAGGGATGGTAGGGGCGCAAATGCTATTTTTTTTTTAATAATATTTTTAACAGGTAATCCTGTTTAATAGATATTTAAATATTTAAAAAAGTAGTGGAATGAAAATTTTTATTTTAATAATAAAAAAAATAGTGTTTCGAAATAATAGAAAACGAATTGATTATAAAGGTATGGAAGTTCTAAGTCATCCAGGAAGAAATAAAAATAATGTGCGCAGAATCGGGAATTTCTATTCGCGTGTTAGACTTCAACCAACTATTTTGGTTTCACTTTGAAAAATCAACCCAGAAGAAAAATATTTTCGAAAATAAAAATAACAATATAGATGTGCAATATCGTTGTAAGGCAATATCTTGGCTAAATGATATTTTATATTCATCATTATTAATATGTTTGTAATTTTAAGTTCATAATATACAACAAAATTATAATGTAAATACTTATATTCTAAAATAGCCACCTCCGAACAAAACATGACATTTATTATTAAGTGGACAGATTATAGAGGAGGCAGTGAACTGTCCATCATTAGCTATGGCTCCTTGATAGGGCCAAGGCTGGTTAATGAAGGAGGCACTGGATCAGCTGACCTATTACCGCTACGTCCTTCCTGTGCGTGCCCGCCATTGTTACCATTTTCTCGTCCCCTTTTACGCCTTGTCCTCTTTAACAGAAACGGAACAATGGCAGCGATTTATTTTAATTATCTATTGTTTATAAATGGACGTAGTGTTGTGCTTTCTGAAAATTTGCGAATGTAACTGGAATCAGTCCCATTCAACCAGTCTGATAAGATACACACCACTATAGATATTTTCTTTTCAATAATTCTCCCAATCTTTTTTTCTTTTTTTTTTTTTAAATTAAGAATAAATAATTGATAATGAGGATAAATTACAATTTTTGTCGTTTTGAAGTTTATTGTTGGTGGATAAGAATATTTGTTAGAAAAATACTATACCTAAAGACAACTACATAAGAGAAAAAAAACGTTAATATTTTCCTTAGAAGGTAATTTAATTTTACTGAGTTGATAAACTTTTTCAACAAAATAATTTCTACTAAATAAAGAGTATGTTTTTAAAAGAATGACAAATTTTAAACCGTGGAGTAATGATTTAAAAAAAAAAATGCTTTGCGTTCTTATTAGTTTTGAACTTTATAGGTTCATTGTGAATAAATGATCGAATTTTAATTTATTCAGTCATAAATAACTCATCGTGTTTTTATAAAATTATTTCAAGGCATCAACAACTTATGGTCATTATTGCCTTTATTTTCGGATGACAAAAGATAGTCTTCTGATTTTAAACTTTTAGGTTGTACCCTCGACCACACACTGAACGGGTACAAGGTCCCGGATTCATGACCACTATTATTTTGAATTGTATACCTGCGGTAAAATTTAGAGTCATTAAAAAACACAAAAGGATAATCAACAGTCTGATTTTTATTCTGCAAAATGGTATGGAGGTCTGCTGGTAAATCATATAAAGATTTGAGGAAGTCATATACTCGGCAGTTAGTTAAAATATGTTTAACAGTAAACTTGCCATTAGTCTTGTAAATTACTCTATTTATATTTATATTATTTTCATTATGTCATCTTATATGTATATATGTTATACATTGATCACTTGTTATTTAGTCCTGATAAAGACTAGCAATTATTCACCTCCTTGTTAATTCAATTTTCCGGAACATGATCCGTCTGGGACGGGAAGACACGGAAGAGAGAAGAAGGGAGTCAGGGCCCTGAGGAACCGCCAGTAATGGCCGCATAGCAGCACTACGTCCGCAAACCACCTCATTCTCTGAAGAAGAATATTTTTAACAAAGAATAAATTTGAGAGGATCTTATGACTGTGCAAGCTGAGTCGAGTGTTACAGAATGGATCAGAACGTTGTGGTTTCGAATTCCATCTATCTATATTTATTTCGTAGAGTCCGCGGTAAATGAATTCGACATTTCTCTTCTGTGGGTATATTGGTCTTTCTTTGAAGACTTGAATCATTACACAGCTATTACCACCCTGCTTAGAGTTGAAATTAATTCTTGCTCGTTTCAGAACAGATAGTTATATATTATTCACAGTGGCAATACTTTCCCGTATTAAATGTCAAAATGAGCCGTTTAGTTGACAGACGACTTACGCCGTTTTTAAATTTATGGCGCTTTTTTAATATTAATGGATTAAACTATCTTAAAGTCTCCTTTTTCCGTATTAAGCAAATTTTTAAAAGTGATATCAGACCATCACTCCCTGAGGCGGGACCGTCGCTAAGAATGGTCTGTTTTTTTATTTTTTTTTCAACCTCATTCAAACATTAACCATATATCCATCTCTTAGACTATCAAACTTCCCTGAACATGAAGTGTAATTTAATGCAGCCAGACAAAAGCTACATAATTCTCTTCAAAATTATTATTCATAGGAGAACAAGTGTCCCAGAATAAAGATTGATTTTTTTTCATTTTATTCCTTAAAATTAAAATTCTAACCATTTTTTTTTGCTTATGTATAGCAAAAATATAACAGTTGCCTTCAATTTACATTCTTTTAACCATCTATTCATTGATAACTTGTTACAGAATTAATACTGAAAATACCATTTAATGAAGTCATCCTGTCAAGTAAAATTCTCACGTTTTAGATTACAAACTGTCTTAAAGTCTCCTTTTTCCGTATTAAGCAAATTTTTAAAAGTGATATCAGACCATCACTCCCTGAGGCGGGACCGTCGCTAAGAATGGTCTGTTTTTTTATTTTTTTTCAACCTCATTCAAACATTAACCATATATCTGTTAATAATACTGCTGTATTATTAATGAGGCCATGTATCCTTTAATAATACTGCTTATACCCCTTGATCTGTCTTACAGACCCGTTTCCTTAGACTACATCTGGACAAATGACTTACTTGGAATCCCTACGCAAGACTGAAAAGACAAGAAACTGCTGGTCGATTTCAACTATTACAAAACATAATAAACAAACTGTCTAAACTTCCAGTCCATTACAAAAGACTGATCTACATGACTATAATGAGGCCTATCTGATCATACGGAGTTGAGCTTTGGGGCTTCACGAAACCTTTGAATTCTTCTAGTATCCAATTTTAACAATCCATAATCTTTCATAAAATTCGCAATACTCCTTACCTGTTGACAAAAAAAATCATCCATAAAGACCTTAATGTTCCCTGTGTAACGGATCTAGTTCGAACCAGGTATCAATCCTCCCATTGTAAACTCCCTAACCGCAACTATCTGCATGTCTAGAGACTCATGAATTGCATTTATCTTGAGTTTCCAAGGTATTCGCTGGTATTCCGAGTTGAAGTGGCTCTGTTCTATCTCCAGAAGGAATACCTCCTTGGTGTTTTCCTATTCCAGGTTCTTAAAATAAAAATACCCGCCTATATCCTTGATCTCCTCACTCTTCGTTCATCCATCCATTCATTAAACACCAGATCCCAACCGATTGATTTATGTATGCCCTCCTATAGAACCGTGTTCTTCAGCAAATCCTTCGTCATAGGTGCAACCTCCTTCTCTTCACATCTTTATTACCCAATCCTCATCCATTCTTTCCTTTGAACAACACCTATTCCTTCACTTATTGTATAACTAAACCTCCGCATCATTGTGAACAATAATTAGGTGTATATTGGTAAACATTAGTTAAGGCAAGATCCCAATGTAATTTTATTTTACTTACTGGAAACTTTTAATTGGTTACCAGATAAAAATCTTAATGTATGAACTATTTATTTATTCTTAGAGGATATATGTCCCAGAATAAAATTATTTTTACATTTTATTTTATATATATATTAATATTCTTATTGCTGGAAATGTTTTTTCTCTCTGAAAAAATATTTCTTCTCCTATTTCCTCAAGTTAATTATCATATCCTTTCACAGTTTATATTAATTAATTTTTTACTACTAGCAAAAATTTGAAATGATTAATTATTTCAAATAAACAAAATTAGATGAACTTTAGAGGGAGCCATATTGAAAATTTGGCATTCAAGCCCTGTCAAACTATTTCAACAAGTATGAGACCTAGATGATGTTAATGACAATTTAATCTTATTTAAATGTACTGAGTTTAATGAAAATCGTTTTAGCCGTTTTGGAGAAAATCGAAAAAATAAGAAAAATCGATTCTATAAAGTACGCTCTTACGGTCAGTTATTTTGTCGAAAAGGATACTGTAACATCTCAGGCTTAGTTTAATTAGTTTTGTAAACGTTTTCGTTTTTTGAGCTCGGAGACCATTTTGAGAAAGTAGGTTGTTTGGACCTCAAAAATATGTATTTCCATCGAAACCTCGAATTCCAATTTTTTCATGATCGCAATACTTCCTTTTACTATGTAATCCTTATGTAGATAAGTAACAATACTAAAAAAAATTGAGGCCAGGTGGTTTAATTCAGTTGTGCAAGCGTTGTATAGGATATGCCATTGGTATTGGTATTATGCATATGTGATAGTATCACAGTGGGAATACGATATTACAGAAATAAGTGATAATAAAACGTATCCATTACCTTTTTCTATTGTTCACTACGATTTCTTTTCCTGTAATAATGCAATTTACAATATTTTACTTACGTTCAAATGCTATGCACTTTTATTTCCTTGCCAGCAACGAGGATACCCAAGTAATGTGAGAATTACTACAGTTAAACACCGTAACAAGAATCTGGTGGGAAAAAAATTGTTATTTCACCTCAATTTTTGATTAGTTTATTGAAAACTATGTATAATTATTAGTAAAAATTGATGTGTCTGCCAAGTATAGTTTGAAAGAATACAAAATTGCGGTTGTTTTCAACTGTTAAAAAAAAAAAAATCATTCCGAGCTAGTGTACACAACTAGAAAACCTAATAGAATATCATTTAAATTTGAGTGCATTTGCTAAAATATGAGCTCTAACAGAGTTGTTTACGTTCAATAGTTTCTGTGATAAATATAGGAATAGTATTTTTCATCATATTTGCTAAAATAAATTTATTTTTAATTTTTCGGAAAATATTTCATGTACGAAATTAATATTCCTTCCGAAATATCATAAATACTACCCCTACGAAGAGAAACGTTATAAAGTTGAGAGTAAATTAAACTATCTTTGATTTGATTGCTGGCAAAAACCTGTAAGGAAAATGGTTTATGAGATACAGCTTAAATTAAAAAACAATTCGGAACAACTAGAAATCATAGAAACATTTTGGAATTTATCATAAAACTACTACTTCTACGAATCTTAACGTTATAAACTATTTTACAGTATATTAATCTAGCTTTTATTAGAGTGTTGGCAGACATCTGCCTGCATCTGCGAGATAGTTTTCATAATTTTTTCCGAACAACTAGCATATTGTTAATTTATTTTGGCAAATATCATGAAAATTACTATTCCTACAAAGATAAACGTCATAACCTACTTTATAGGGTTTTAAACTGGCTTTAATTTGAGTGCTAATAGACATCTGTACGCCTCTTAGTTCCTCAGATAAAGATTTTCCACAATAAATTCACTATCTCCCATTTTTCAGTACATATTTCATGAAATGTTGCACTTTGATTAAAAATAAATCTTGGTTACTATTAAAAATTTTCTTTTGAAGTCTGTTCTCTCTCCCTTAAAAGATGTCCTATTAGGTTTTCTAGTGTAATTTCAAAGATATGGAGCTTCGAATGAAAAAAACTTTTTTTAATGTTTTGAAACAGCTGCCATTTTTTATCCTCCCCCTAACTATACTTAACAGACTTATCAATTTTAATTAGTAATTATACGTCGTTTTCATTAAAATAATAAAAATATTTAGTGAAATAACAAAATTATTCTTTCATCCTCTTGGGCTCTTGTACTATTGATTATTATATCTTGAGGTGTTTTAGCTCTTTTATTTTAATTTATAAATTAATTTTTAATAAGGAATCATCTTCAAATTTTAGTTAAAGGGATATTTTAATCTCATTCCAACAGATGGATATGCAGCAATATTTATTTTTATTATTATTTAGTGTTCTAAAATAATTAATTTGTTTCATTTTTACTTATTCTTTAGGTTATATAATCCATTCTCTTACAAATAAATAAATATCGTATATGAATAAAGTGCAGTAATGAATGTATTACATTAAAACCAAAATATTTTTTTTTTTTTCAAAGCCCCATTTGAAAATGTTTTGTATTTAACTGAGTCTGTGTAGTTTTGGTTACTCAAGTTATAAAGTCAAACACTCTTTCACGACATTCATGTTTTAAAATGTAACCGCGTTTCAGATAAAAACAAAACTTTATTTCAATTAACATAAAAAATAAACAAATAATTGTAACTGGGTCTGTTACAGACACAACTGTCGTGTTACGGGTTAAATAAAGATACGAATAAATTAAATCAATAAAAAAAAGTTATTAATTATTTATTACACAGTACTTACTTAATAAGCTCTTAATTTATGTTAGTATAACTACAGCTAATTACCACACCTAAACCAAGGCTTAGAGTCATATTATTACATTTCATGTAAAAAAATTATTGTGATGTTTTCGGGAAATAATAAACAAACAAGACGAAATATAGATTTATTTTTACAAATCGAACATTTAACTTAAATTAAATAATAAATTATGAATATCTAAGGATTAATATCACTAAATTTATGTTCCTATTCCACCTTCTGATACAGAAGTTGTGTAAGGAATATATTTTGATTATTTTTTTTTTTTATTTCAGTGTTATTCTGTCGATTTTCTTAAAATTGATATTAATCTACAAACTTACAAATTATCATAAAAAATAAAATATTGATTCATTTGCAGCAGAGAAAACTGTGAATTGATATATGAATTGAATTGATATATAAATTATTCTCTTTTTATTTTTTTTTTTTATTTAGCATTTATTTATAATAAATACTTTTTTACAACTTTTTTCTGTTTCTTTGTCATCTCTTATATTTTACACTTTAATTTATTAAAAAATATTGAACACTTGATCTTCATCATCCGTATCATTCATTATACGTAACAGTCTGTATATAACCGTATATTTCCAGATCTCATCGTGATTTCAATAGATCTCAACATCGTTCACTTGCGGAAGTTCGAAAGGTTGTGGAGGTTTCGTTGCAAAGTACTCCGCAACCTGCCCGGAAATACTTCCGTACGGTATCCCAGCTGTAACATTCATAAGGTAATTTTTACTAAAAAGAAAACAAAAATTAGTGATTTATATATGTGATGTGATACTTATGTAGGCTTTATCAATTCGAAAAACACAAACTTCAAGATATATTTAAATTTTGCGTGGGGAGAGTGGTGTCTGTTTGTCAAGGATTCACTATATTACATATTTTCGTACTCAAAAGTAATAAAATTGATCTAGACCAATACATCACAACCAAGAGATTCATAAATTACTAAAACATGCCAACATTCTTTGCGATTGCAAGAATATTTGTATTTGTCTTTCCTCATTTCATAGAAAATAATAATTATGATTGAAAATCACAAGTTAAACAAACATTAATGTATGAATGTAGATAATAAACAAATAAGATAATAAAAAAAAAAAACTCACCAATGAGTCTCACAGTTGTAGGTTCTTCGACGAGATCTATGAAGGCCGACTGACAGACCATTGCAAATGCCAGCAGCAGTACCAACTAAAACAGAATGTATTGATGGATAGATTAGTACAAGAGCCCAAGAGGAGAAAAAAATCTCACCCCAATTTTTGATTACTTTAATGAAAACTATTTATAATTAATAGTGAAAACTAATGAGTCTGCCAAGTATAAGTAGGGGGAATAAAAATGGCGGCTGTTTCAAAACGTTAAAAATAATTAATTTATTATTCGGAGCTCTATATTTTTAAAACTACGAACAACAATAGAAAATCTAAGAGAATTATTTAATTAATTTAAATTAGAGGAAATTTGATAAATTTAAGTCCTAATAGAGCTATTTACGTTTAATAGTTCTCGAGAAATAGCTTTTTAAAAAGCAACATTTCATAAAAATGGGACGTACTGAAAGATCAGTAGTTAGTGAATTTATTTGGAAAAATTTATATCTCAAAAACTATTTGACGTACAGATGTCTATTAGCACTCAAATTAAAGCTAGTTTAATGAGCTATAAAGTAATTTATGATGTTTATTTTCGTAGGAGTAGTAGTTTTCATGGAATTTTCTAAAATAAATTGATTTATAGTTGTTCGGGCAAATTTTCATTTGCCAAATTTATATTCATATGAGAATATCATAAAAACTACCACCTCTACGAAGAAAAGTGTCAGGAGCTACTTTATAGTAAGTTAAATTTCCTTTGTTTAGGGTGTTGGCAGACATATGTGCGTCTTATGGATCTCGAGATATATTTTTTCAAAAATCCAACATTTTATACGAACAACAAGAAATTAGCATTTTGTGTGTTTATTTTGTCAAATATCATAAAAACTACTACTCCTACAAAAATAAACATAAATAACTATTTTGTAGTAAATTTAACTATCTTTAATTTAAATGCTGGCAGACATCTGTCCGTCCAATGGTTTCTGAAATGAAGTTTTTCATAAATCAAACTTATTGTCCGAACAACTATAAATCAATTTATTTTAGCAAATATTATGAAAACTACTATTCCTACGAAGGTAAAGATCAAAAACTTCTATATATTCCATTAAATTAGCTTTAATTTGAGTGCTAATAGATATCTGTACGTCAAATAGTTCCTGAGATATAGATTTCTCAAAATAAATTTACTAACCATTAATCTTGCTATAAATTTTTATGAAATGTTACTTTTTAAAAAACTATATCTCAAGAACTATTGGACGTAAATAGCTCTTTTAGGGCTAATATTTCAGCAAACTTACTCTTCTTTAAATAGTGTTCTCTTAGATTTTCTAGTGTTGTTGGTAGTTTTTAAGATATAGATCTTTGAATGGAAAATAATATTTTTTTAAATTTTTATTCCTCCTACTTATACTCGGCAGACTCATCAATTATGACTAGTAATTATAACTAGTTTTCATTAAAGTAATTAAAAATTGGGGTGAGATAACTGCCTTTTTTTCTTCCCGGCTCTTGTATTAAATGGATACTAAAGGTAATAGGCAATTCACTCTAACGCCATAGATCACAAGTAATTAGATACATAAAGTGAATACAGATAAAAATCCTTCAGTGAAATATAAGTATAACTTTTTTTTATTATAGTATTTTTATCTATATTTTTAATATTGAATTAAAAAATAAAAATTCACAGATTTTCTATAGCACCGAACAACAAGAATTTTACGCCTTGGGTCTAATTAATTAAATATGTACCAATATAACCCTATAAGTGTTAGGATTGCTGTACTTCGTAAGGTGAAGTACTATACCAACGGTTGTGCAGGGGTTTAATTGGTCAACACCCCCCCGAAAGCCTCCCAATCCCACGGGGCTGACTCACGGCTGCAGTGAAACATAAAATAATTATGTACCACAATCGAACTCGGGTCGTTGGAATTAGTTACACAGTTCATTGCCAACGTTACTAATTAAAGAAAAAAAATAGTTTTACCCGGTAAAGTTTTATTGCTTCTATAACCAAGTATTGTATAAATAAAACATATCCACCAACAGTTAAAAGTTAACAGTTTTATTTATTATAAAATGTGCTTGAAAAGGATAAAATTTATTCTGGAGGAGTGGAATACAATTTCGCTATATTAATTCTATATATTAATATTTTTTGATTATTATTTTCAATTATGGGATTTAGTAATTAACCAAGAAGGGAAAAAATATTTTAAGCTTTTGTTTCAAACCCTCCAATAATTGTTCAATTATAATTTTTATACAAAGTTTGAGCTCTATCACGATACTAATTGTTATTGTAGAGTAATTTTTTCTAATGAAGAAATCATATCAAGGAACATCTTATTATTTATAATTAATTCGAACTCTTTTAATCAACCACTATTGCTCTTAAAGAATATATTGCTGCTTAGTTCAAATAGTGGCACATATTTGTTATCTTCAGAATACGTCCAATTCTAAAACGGTAAAATTTTGTGAAATTGACTTTATTGTGTTGGTGGAACTTATGAGACATTAGTGAATCGACATCACTATACTTAAAAAATTCCTCCCCAAGCGAATTTTTAAGCCCAAGTATGTCGACTTACAAGCATCAAGTAAATGCCCGCAAACTAATTAAGCATTTTTTAGCACACAAACACAATTAAGTCAATTTCGCAACGTTTGCAGTTGCATTATTATACTTCCGGACCAGCGATATGTCAATTAAAGCAACATAAGGCGTGTTTAGGGATGAATCTTCATGAGTACGCATAATTAGGGATGGACCTTGAAAATTGAGTTTGACGTATAAAAACATTTCATGCCATCTGTTGAGTGTATAAAGAATTTTACTAATTTCAAAAACACTTAGAAGATAGGAATAATACCTTCGATTTTAATTTGGCAGCACTTGAGATAATCAAATGGCTTGAACCATACAGATAGCAGAAATGTGAGGATTCCGTTTTAAAACTGCTCTGAAGAAGTTTGGATATTATTTATATTAAAATCTTCTATACAGGGTTTTCCTCAAGATAACTGCTGAAGAGTTTGTCCCAATCTGTTTTCAATGCCTCATATTCAATAAAAGAAAATTCATTTGTTTACTAGATATTATATTTATCCTCAAATATTATTTTGTATCTCTATATAGATTTTCTACAAATTAACTGTTCAATATTTTATGTTAATTTATAAAATTTCGTCAAATTTCCTCAATTCTTTAATTACCTCTGCAATTGAGAACAGAAGACTTTAGATAAGACTTGTGTAAACCAAAGAATTGAATCAATCACAGCGCTGACGATTCGTAACATGAGGCGAAAACAAAAACCACTTACGGATTTTCGCAACTTTAAATTCTTCTCTTCAGTTTGGACTGACTTCCCACTCACCACGGATTGCGGTTGCAGAGAGGTTTTGGCTACTCAAAACAATCCAACGACGCATCTTATTCGCTTGAAGGACATCAACTACCTCTTGTCGTCCTTGGAAGAAAATTGTTCCTCAGGGTGTATTAACCCGTAAAGTACCGGCTTCTGCTATAAGTTTTTCTCGACGCATCTTTTGAAGTATGCTATTCAATCGCTAAATTCTCTGTTAAGAGTCATTTGTAAGGTTGTAAGTAGGAATGAGATTTTTATGTTTTCAAATTCTTTTAATTACAACTTCTATATACAAATTACGAAATAAAAATTTGTTGATCAAAATTACAACAGAGATAAAATAAAGTTCTCAATAATTTTACGAGAAACCTGAAATAAACAATGGTATGAATGTTAATGAGCTTATTTCAAGGAATAACAGTCCACGCATTTTTGAGTTTTAGAAAACTTATAAAATGCCTATTTTGTCAAGATAATAGGGCATTGTCTGCATTAATTGAGAGGTAGAAATAGACTGGGAACTTTTTAAATTATGAATTTATTAAATAAATCAATGGATTATTTCACGAAAAAATTTAATTACAAACGGTGGCCTGATCCCAATTTTACTAATTATACAACAGTTAACTTATTGTTATACTCGTTGCTCAAATTGTATAACTGTCAATTACATGTATTATGTAGTTCAGATGGTATTATTTTTTCAGTATAGTGTAATAAACATAAATACATAGTGCTTCCTTTCCTTTTCCATCTCTTACTTTTCATGCTTTATGTTTTCAACTCCCCATCTAGTTCGAAGTTTCTCTAACCGTTCGGAATGAAAATATTCAATTCACTGAGAGAGTAAAATTAAATATTATTAAATTAAATTAAATTAAATATTAAACATTTTCCCCCCGATTTTAATTAAATAAGTACGAGAATCTACCTACGTCAACCGAACAAAACATTTTTAAAAAAAGTAATTAGTACCACATAGATAAAATTATCATTTTCTATATTTTACAATATGGGGATAATATGGCAAGGTATAATTTCAGAACAATCAATAAAATTTCAATTATTTTTAAAATTTTGTTGTATTCCATATTGTTTTATCAAACATTGTGTATACCATAGTTAGTCGTTTAAACCACCGGTAACAATTGATGTTTAACCTAGATTCTCCTGATTTTGTTTTACATTTTCTTAAACAAAAAAAAATTTTAAACGATTAAAATGAACATCACTAACATCGTAAATAAAATATTACAACAATATCATTTTTATATTTTCCTGAGAAGGGTTTTCATATGAGTCACAGACTATTAACTTTCGATTGTATTTAAACTATTAACAGATGAATCGATAGTACAATCGATTATCTTCTAAACCTATAAGCTGGAATGTAGGTTCTTTCCTGGCAGTTCACTACAGGTCCAGCAACGATTACCTAATCGCCAATAAACACAAGAATCTCAATGAACTCGTCCTTCTGGAGGTTTACAGAACCGGCTTGAAATGATTTACGACATTTACTATTTTACGATCAACATGAATTGAATAGATTATCATACTAAAGTGATATCGGCGATACCGTGAGATATATATATATATATTTTTTTTTTTTTTTTTTTCATAACGCTAGTATACTCGTAGTTACTTTTCGTTATTTTAATCGGGCCAACAAGGAATTAGTTCAGGAGAAATATTTTTTTCCATCATAAGTCAACTGAAGATGCTGCTGTTTATTGAATCGTCTCTATCATAACAGTAAATACTATCATGGCAGCAACTATCATAAAATTTAAACTATGGTAAAGACTACGACAGTTGCTGTAGTTAACTATCTCCGTGTAATATAATGTAGTTTATTTTCCGTTTCCATGAAAATATTCAATTCGCTGAGAGAGTAAAATTAAATATTACACGGTAATCACTAAAAACATTTTTATAAATAGAGAAAGTTTTCAAATCGTTAAGAGAGTAAAATAAAATCTTTTACTAAAAGAGAGGAATAATTATTTAATTATTTTATGTAATAATCTCCATAAATGAAATAATCATTCGCTTAAATAGAGAAATTTCTAATATATTTAAATTTCATGGAAACGGAAAATAAACTACATTATATTACACGGAGATAGTTAACTACAGCAACTGTCGTAGTCTTTACCATAGTTTACAATTTATGATAGTTGTTGCTATGATAGTATTTACTGTTATGATAGAGACGATTCAATAAACAGCAGCATCTTCAGTTGACTTATGGTGGAAAAAAATATTTGTCCTGAACTAATTCCTTATTGGCCCGATTAAAATAACGAAAAGTAACTACGAGGGTAATCGATTCTGGGCATCCTGTAGTAAACAGCCAGGAAAGAACCTACATTCCAGCTAGTATCTTATAGGTTTAGAAAATAATCGATTGTACTATCGATTCATCTGTTAATAGATTAAATACAATCGAAAGTTAATAGTCAGTGACTCATATGAAAACTCTTCTCAGGAAAATATAAAAATTATATTGTTACAATATTTAATTTAAGATGTTAGTGAAGTTCATCGTTTAAAATTTTTTTTGTTTAAGAAAATGTAAAACAAAATCCTGAATGTTAAACATCAATAGTTACCGGTGGTTTGAACGACTGACGATAGTATACACAATTTTTTATAAAACAATTTGGAATATAACATAATTTTAAAAATAATTGAAATTTTATTGATCGTTCTGAAATTATATCTTGCCACCTAAATTCCCATATTGAAAAATATAGAAAATGATTATTTTATCTATGTGGTACTAATAACTTTTTTAAAAAATATTTTTGTTCAATTGACACAGGTAGTTTTACATTGCAATTTTTAATGAGATAATGTAGTTTTTTTTAGTAAATAAATAATGCATTTCATATTTTACTATAATTTTTTGTTGGAAAATTTAAGACATAACAAAAAGTGTCGTACTAATAATTATAAGTGTTGGGTAAAAAATTATTAATAAAGTCCCAAGTATTTCTTAGCCTTCACTTCTTTCATCAACTATCGTTTCATTAGTTATAATAAGAAAAGAAAAATAAATAATACAAAATTCAGGGTTTTTTAATTGTCTCGGGAAAATGTTTAATGATTCTCGTACTTATTTGATTAAAATCTAACTTTGGGGAAAAAATGTCTTCTTAAAAAATTAAAAGATGAGAGCATTATTAAGAATCAACAAATAGTTAATTTTTTTAGTAATACATATAACACAGGAATCTTTAAAATACTTTTAACCGCAATGCTATATCTTTAGTTATATTAGTATTGTACCAAAAATGCGATATAATAGAATATTTTTAATGCAACGATCTATTTTTGAACAACGTATTTGAACTTAACATATCTTTTACTACCCTGAATCTTCTACTGTAACCTTCATACCGATTTTACGCCTAGTTCAATGTCTCTTCTATTTCATAGAACTATGTCTTATTTATTATTCCCAAGTCATTAAAATATGTCCTTGAATGGATTTAAACGATGTTTATTTTCCATCTTAATTATTAAATAAGTGATGTTTTAATCCGCCTTTTTTTTTTAATTTGCGACCGAATGTCAATAATCATTTATTTATAGTTGTTTTATTTATCAATGTCCTTCTTGAGATTTGGCTTACAAATCTTGTTCAATATTTTCCCAAGTAGCGCTTGTATTTTTCAAAAAGAGAATTAATTTCTCATTAGTATAACAGTGAATAAAAAGTATGCTATACCCTTCTAGACTAGTGGTCGCCAAATCCAACAATCCAAAGAGCCAATTCCTTATAGTAGTCATATTTAGTAAATATTTAAATAAATAATGTATTCATAGGTACAATATATTATATGAATATATATTTTTAATGAGAACCATGGGGTCTAATTCCTAAGAACATTTTATAGAAACCAAGTTCTCAATGGGGTATTTAATTTCCTAATTAATGATTAATAAAATGCGAGAAGAGTGTGGTCAGAAGTAAAGAACGATAATAATAAAAGAAACTTATTTTATTGTACCAGAGTTTCAGCCTAAATATCAAGCCTTCGTCAAGGCGATGTACTAATTTGATAAATATCAAAATGAGAATAAAAACGTAAGCAGAAAAATATGATTAAAAAAATAGTAATTTATCATTTTGTTTATTTATAAATATTACAATCTACAAGTTGAGCAATAAGTAATAGTGATAAATGATCACATTCAAAATTATACCAAAATTACAAAAAATAAATAAATGAAAAAAAATGTACATAAAATAAATAAATGAAAAAAATGAACATAAAATAAATAAAATCTAAAATATTTATAAACAGAATATAAATAAAATGAATATAACAAAACAACGTAAATAAAGAAATAGGAATAAAATGAAATGAGTAAAATTTTGAAATAATATAACAATAAATAAAATAATTAGAAAAATACAAATTAAACAATAAAACAAGCAAAAAAATAAAATAATTAATGTAGAATAAGGTGAGAAATAAACATACACCTTAAACGTATGTGAAAATAATAAAGAATTAAAATCAAATTAAATAAAAAGAAAATGATATATAATATAAAGCTTCGAAATTTTTAAGTAAATTAATAATTGTGTTATTTTACTTGCATATTTTCAAACTGTTTACATCATCTTAGATATCTTCGTCTTTCTCGCTTTTCTCATGATTTGAATATTCCATTATTTACATTATGTACTAGTCTGATTTTTATATTTGTTCGTCTTCTTTAATATTTTTCGTAGTGTTTTTATCATCTTATCCTAGCAATACCGCTTTTATTCTAATTCTAACATAGCTGCTATAATGTTTTCAGTCTAGAAGAAACTGGATTTCAAGCCGAACGTAGGTACGATAAAATAAATATCTCCTATTAGCATTCTTCATTCCTGAACGGCAATAGACACTAAATAATTATCATTATTTGAAATACATTCATATCGAAAAACGTTGTTCTCACATCAATGTCAAGCGAAGGATACTAGCAACATTAAATGCTAACTTTTTTTTTTTAATTATTGCTATTAACAGATTGTTTCTTCTGCCTTTTATAAATCTTTAATCGTATTATTGAATCTTACAAAGCATAATTTTGATATATATATATTTTGATTTATGTGCCTTATGAGCCAAATCTATTAATTGCATTTCAAAAGCTACTATTTCAATGCGGAACGAATGGAATCTTAATTCGTATACATTTTCTTTATAACAAATGGCATAGTTCCTCTCACTTGTTAAAAATCATTTTTACAACTTCCGCTTATACTAACTCTTTATCAATTTTTACATTCGTACAATAAATCTGAAACATAGAATAAAGGCTTAATTTCTATGTGATTAGGGGGGGGGGGGAAATTTCTTTCAAAAGGAATATTTTTTTCAAAAAAATAAATTATCTCTAATATATAACAAAATATTATGAGTCACTAGCCCCTTGCGAACTCGTTACCTGTTCTATACCATAACAAATACGTTGTTTACAATTATTCCCGGGTAAAATGAGGTCTAATATTATGGAAAGAAAAATATCTCTCTGTCGAGTTTTTTGCTGTTTATATAAATATGACATTATATAGGGGAAACCTCCAATTTATTTATGTATACGAGTATATAATGAAATTCTCAACTGTATCATCCAAAAAAATACAATTAGTAGTGAATTATTCTACAATGGCTTGATACTGACTTTTGGAGAATATATCCAATGATAGAACTCCAATCATATTTCTAGATTAGGTCTCAAGTCAATATTCCTTTCAGCGATTTTAATTTTCTAGGAGAATTATCAGGAATTGAAGAGAAAGCAGTGTCACAAAACAAATGGGATTGGGTGGTTAGGGAGTTCATCCTTCATGGATTGATTTCTATTTCTGACCAAATAGGCAACACATGGAACATTAAGGTATTTATATTTTTTTATTATTATTATTATTTTTTTTTTTGTGGCCAAGTTAGGAGTAGGAATTTGGATATTGAAGATTGTGTACGAGATTAGTTCGATTAATTAGTATAACCCCAATGCTAAACTTCGTAATTCTAATTAGGCCTTAGTGATGTAAATGGGTCTTTTGCAATTAATTGAAAATGTAGACCGTTTGTCTTGTAAGTACTGTAATAGTCGAATCTAGGAGTAGGTCCCTGTCTTTTCAGTCTCGTCTGGGGATTCAAAGTTAGTTGTTTGTACAGACGTACTCTAGGTTTCGAATATGTTCAGCAAGGGTTAGTTGAGTATTCCTAAGGAATATTGTTGGGAAGGAATCTAATTTATTTAAATATTTTTTATAGTTATCCTTTAATCTAACACCAGCAACTTCATGCTCGCTGCAAAATGGATCTCTATATTTCAAAAAATGATTTTGTTTAAACTTTTATAATGAGGGATTTTAGCGTAATTCTATATCGCAGGATTACTTATATTTTGTAAAGTACACGATTGTACAAAATATAACTGCTGTATTTTTTGTTTCGACTATAATTCGTTAAATAAAATTTTAATACGTTAAAAAAGCTAATTAAATTAAATTAAATTAAATCCAATATTTTTGGAATTGTGTGCATAGAAATGGTTGGCATAATTCTATACCCC
The DNA here is from genome assembly GCF_000696795.3 of Halyomorpha halys. NCBI lineage: Eukaryota > Metazoa > Arthropoda > Insecta > Hemiptera > Pentatomidae > Halyomorpha > Halyomorpha halys. Next base: position 489,594 of record NW_027105398.1, on the reverse strand, counting down.
AGAATAACTTTTATTCTGTAAAAAAACTTACAATTATTGTAAAGTTTATGACTTCACAAAATATAACTGTTGTATTTTTTGCATCGACCATAATTCGTTAAATAACAGCTAATTAAATAAAATAATTTCTTATGGTCCAGTTCCACGTCCTGCAGTACTAATATCTTAACTGAAATTTGTTAGTTTATTGGACTCTTTTACCAGTATCCTCTATCATATTTTTTTAATTAAAAAAACAATTATCACATAGTATGCTCTCCTGTCTATGAACATCTTAATAAGTGTTAACACATACAGTGGGCCTAACGAACTCACCTTAATGCTCAAGGGCAATTTAATGTAAGGGCCAGCTGCCGTCAATGTGTGT